>NW_027466449.1:18377500-18577500 GCF_050575085.1 Anarhichas minor
GGTCTACCCAACACGTTCTCGTTACAACCCGTCGCATACCGACGCTTTGTCGAACCCCACGGCGCCGCTTTCTAACATACCGGTGAGCCCAGCGCACGGTGGCAGGAAACAGAAACACTTCCTTATGTTTAGGCAAGAAAACCATTTAGTTTGGTTCAGAAAAAACATCATGGTTGGGTTTTAAAATAAGTCTGTAAACCCTAAAAGTGGACGTAGTCACCGTGGCGTAACCAGTTGGTTTGTGGACTGACGTTTTGAAGCCACGAGTTTGGCATTTTGGCCGTCGCCATCTTGTTGTTTTTTTAACCAGGAGGAACCAAAATGCTACCAAAATGTTACAATTAGCTGTCATGAAGGGAAAACACTGTGAAAAGGTTAAAGTTGAAAGACGAAAACACGGGCAACTCCCAGACCGGACAACGCTGTGGTAACGACCTGTCAATCACCGTGTAGCCCCGCCTCTAAAGCATCCCCTGCTTTATGGTCTGTGTGACTCTAAATGGAGCATAATGTACTAAATGAACATCATGCTGTATTGAAGAAGACTTGAAACTAGAGATTGAGACCATAAACTCATGTTTACAATGTTTACTGAGGTAATAAATCAAGAGAGAAGTAGAGTCATTTTCTCATAGACTTCTATACAACCAGAGGAGTCGCCCCCTGGTGGACACTAGATAGACTGCAGCTTTAAGACATGAAGCATCGGTTTCACCCGGCAGAACCGGAGGTTGCCGCCGGGTCTGGTGTAAAGCTCAAAAAGAATTTAAAGTAGGCCTTTTGCAGTAACTTCCATTAATTGGTTGCGGAAGTAACGACATGGCGACGGCCGTAATTCAAGATGGCGACGGCGAAATTGCCGAACTCAAGGCTTCAAAACATCAGTCCACAAACCAATGGGCGATGTCACGATGGCTACGTCCACTTCTGATATACAGTCTATGCACCAGACCGATAAATATATAATGTGAAAATGTTTGTCCTTTGATTTATTTACATTCGTCCTGACTGACTGACTGCGTGTGCCTTTTCCAAGGACAGAACTTGTCCAGTCTGTATGTGGACTCATTTGCATAAGTAGGCCATCGGTTCCTAATGGAGGCGTTTTGTTCAGGCGTTAACAAGGTGTCTCGCTGGGGCTCTCGTTCATTCGCTCCTTCCTTGTCGTCCCGCCGACACCGACGTCCAGGCAATCAGCGCCGCATTTGGGCTCCCTCTTTGTGTGATTTACGACCTCCCAGATTCATTTAAAAGCCATTGTTCTCCTCTGACGGATACCGCGGCCCCCACTGCTGCCACACTCTCGCTTCCCCGACCGAACACACACACACACACACACACACACACACACACACACACACACACACACACACACACACACACACACACACACACACACACACACACACACACACACACACACACACACACACACACATTTTTACACAGCCGCCGCTTACTTTATCTCTCACTCACTCACCCACTTGCTCAATCACTCAGCACACACACACACACAGACACACACTGTGCCCCATCTATCATGGAGCGATGCAGCGGGGGAGATTGTTATCCCGGTAACCGTATTAACCCGCAGATCCCCAACACCGGCTGATCCGCTGGTGAATTAAGACACAGGACTGAGGGAGAGAAAAAAGAGAAGAGAGGGATGATGGAGAGGAAAACAATCAAGAGGCAAAGTAAAACAAAACCAATATGTGAAACATGTATTCTCATATTTTCATTCGTATATGTCATCTGCAACGTGAAGAAGAAGATGGCCAAACGTCTCCTGCCTCTTCGTCTTCTTCTTCTTCTTGTTTTTGCTGAAGAAGATTGTCTGTCAGCGATTCGTCTGTAAACGCATCAGGACACACCTGCGCTTGATTAAGTGTGTTTAGACTGCAGATGGGAGGAGGAAGAGGGGGGAGGAGGAGGAGGAGGAGGAGGAGGAGGGGGCAATTTAGAGAGCAGAGGTTTTATGAGAGTAATCATCTCCAATAAGGCCTGCTTGGGAATCTCGAGCCCCCGCCCTGCACACACACACACTGCGCCCTAATGTATGCCACACACACACACACACACACACACACACACACACACACACACACACACACACACACACACACACACACACACACACACACACACACACACACACACACACACACACACACACACACACACACACATCTTCGCACCTTCTAACCCTCTCACCAAGAATCCTTTATGCCACTGTGTTCATTCCCGGGTTTAATAAGAGCCAACTACATTTTAATCTCATTCCTCACAAGTGGACAACTTGTATTAATTCTCCGAGATGAGGACGAGTCGGCCTCCCACAAAGCAGGCTGTATTGAGTTACAGCCTCCGCTCTGCCTTTGTGTGGGAGATTAACTTCTTTCTCCGACTTCATATTTTCATCTGGTGCCCCGACTGTGGCCAGAGGGAGGTTTGATGAAGGGAGAAGAAAAAGAAAAAAAACCTACAGAGAAGCAGGCCTTGGAAAAAAAGACATAATTTAGTTACATCATTTAATGACCTACGCACACACAGAAAAGTGGAGACTTTTATGAGTTATTGCAACCATTAGGGCAACTAACTTACTTTAAGCGAAAAGTGGAAGATCAAACAGTTACGTGTTCCTCCGTCCTCCGTAATAAAGAGTGTAAAGATGAACAGATGGACGAGGGAAGAAGAGTGTGGAGTCTGACTCCTCTCTTTTACCTTCTCATTGCTGCATCACTGAAGCGGTAACACCTCCTCTGGAGCAGAGTTTGGTCTGAAAGTTAAGTATCTAACAGGGTATTTCCACAGCAGGAAGTCTCCCAGCGGGACCAAGAACCGTTTGAGCAAATCCTGACCTTTAACACTACAGGTAGTACTTTCTACAACTCTTTGTACAACTTCTGGTGCCGGGTATCAGTACTCGATATCTTTCCCCGGGCGCTTCACAGCAGCCCACTGCTCCTAACATGCTTAGGATTGGTTAAATGCAATTCAATTATGTACCTGTATGCTTATGACTAGTGTAAATAAGTTTGAGTTAAGGTGTCTACTGAAATAACCCAGCACCAGGTAGTATTCAAACTTCCCAAGTCATATGATCGCTGCAATCGATCCTTTTTGCGCCCAGATGTAGAAAAAATATATTTGTTTGGTTTTTACTCGCAACCAAACAGAAGCGTTTGTTCGATTGACTGCGACTTGTGATTGTCAGACTCGTGCAGCCGGGTGTGCCTGCCTTTAAACGGCTCTGAACACGGAGACGTCTGAGCTAGCAGCTACTAGCTAACGGTGCTAACAACGCGAACAACAGCAACAGTGCAGACGGAAGACTTTCACCCTGGAGACCGCTGTTCTTGTCCCACATGAAACCAAAAGTCATCGTTGACTTAACTTTTGTTACATAACTTACGTACTTAACTTTTAACCCAAACCACAATTTTCTTCTCAACCTAACCAACTACTGTAGTTACCTAAACAGTTTCTGCACTGCGGTTGCGTTGCTGGAAATTCATTGGAGAATAAACAAAAAAACAAGATTTCTTATGATATCATGCAAAGTCGTTTTTTAATCCGTCATTTTTCTAATCTGCCAGTTCATGACAGTTCTTCAGATGTGCTGGAAACCTAGTTTAGTTCCACAGTTCTGGGAACTATTCAGAAAGAACTCTTACAGTTGTTGTTATTTCCAATTGCTAATCATTCCCTTACAATCCTCTCTCCAGGAATGCTTAGAAAACTCTGCACCAAGAAACTCATCTTTCTTTTACTCTGACAGGAACCGGCTCCACTGACCTGAATGAACTTTCACCAAGACAATGGTGCGAACTATATATGTTTTTTAACCCTGGGTTACGGTAAAAGAGAGGCCGCGTGTGACTCCAGGAGCCATACCAGCGTGTGTCAGCTAAAGTGTGTCGGGAAGACTGCCGGCAAAGATCCCGTAAGCGCCGGCCGTAGTCCTGCTGGTTTTAGGGTAAGTGGGCTGTTGACAGCTTTTTGGACAGCTCGCACTCTGCTCCGACAGGCCAAGAGTCATTATCCAACCTGAGGCAGCCCAGTGGCACTGCTCAAACCCTCAAACATGCTCACTTTCCAGTGTGTGTGTGTGTGTGTGTGTGTGTGTGTGTGTGTGTGTGTGTGTGTGTGAAAGGCAGGCAGAGAAGGGCAGAGAGTCATCCAATAGATTTACTTTGTCAGTAAGCAGCTGTGTTTGTCAGTGTTGGCCCGGGGGCTTTTCAATGTTCTCCAAATGTGTGTGATTATACTACATACGCTCCCCTCCACATCTTCCTCCTCATCTTCCTCCTCCTCCTCAAAAGCTCATGCAGTCGTCTCACTTCAGACAACAGTGTCTTTTAACACAGAAACGAGGACACACAAATCTGCACATCACTCTGTCAGCGGCAGTTGTTTTTTCCATGAGATCCATAACACATACACTTGCCAGAACTGATGTTTGTGGTTCTTGGAAAGACATCGTGACCTGACCTGGCAAATCACACAAGCAGCAGTCCGTTAGGGAACGTCTGTGACGTACGAATGGCGTCGGACGTTTGTGCGGCCAGGAGCACTTGTCGTGGTTCTCTCACTGCAGGTGTTCAGGCTGGGTTTGGTTTCTGAAAGGATTATACCGGGTGGAGGAGCTCCGTTAAGTACAGTTTTCTCTTTGTGTCTGGCTCTCTCTTTCTCTGAGTGTGTGTGTGTGTGTGTGTGTGTGTGTGTGTGTGAGAGAGAGAGACAGAGAGAGAGAGTGTGTTGTGGGTCATAGAGAGTGAGAGCGACAGTATATATTATGGTGAATGTGTGACAAAAAGTGGTCAAAGGTGTGTGTCATATAGAGGGCAGCGTCTCTTTTACGTTTCTGTGTGTGTGTGTGTGTGTTGAGCTGAAATTATGTAATTAAATGGTATCTCCCACCCCCCTCCATCACTCATCACCTCATACTATCTAAAAGTGACTTTACCGGTAACTTTTACCTGAGCCTATGAAGTTTAGATACGAGAAGTAATATATTATCATTCTATTCTAACTCGAAATAACTTACAAAAGGCCCTAAAAGCACTTACAAAATATGCAACTCAGCAGATTACTACTTACTGTGCACTTCTACTTCAAAGGAAAACATTGTAGAACTACATTTACAGACAAAGATTGTGATGTTATGTTGTTTAGATTTGATTTAAACATTATAACCATTAAAATATGATGTATTATTATTCATGAAACTATCCAGCATCCTACTGGGATAGAAAGCTCCACCTTGAAGCTGATTGTGCTGATAATGCTTTTCTTTTTACATTTTTGTGTTTTTCTTACCCTAGAAACATTTTTGAGACCTTCTTCTTCCACTGCTGACACCAACACTCACAGTTAGAGAAAGGGCCCAGAACCCCTAAATCACACCAACACCAACATGGCTGCTATGTTGGCTAGCTAGCTAGCTAACTTAGCTTTGCTCCACGCTAACACATAACGTTATCTGATGTGTTTTTTATTGAGAGACTCTTTTCATCAGCTGGGAAGAGAAAGAACAAGTGAAACCTGTTACTATTCTCATCAGGATCATTTTCACCTTCTCAGTGCAGAAATCACAACTTAATTGACATAAATTTGTATGAATACATGAAAACTGCACCGGACATGAGTAGCATTAGCTAACCACGTTTTACTTGTTTCAGAAAAAGAAATAGCTGAATATGAAACGTTTCCAGGTTAACCTTTGTGTGTGTTTGAGTGTATGTGTGCGTACTATGCAGTCCTACTAAAAAACCATGCCGCCCCCCCCCCCCCCCCCCCCTCCACTCTGCCCAGCCAGCTTGGCCTCCCTTCCCCCAGGCTAACAGTTAAATAAACAGCCTGGTGTCTGCCCTGCTGTGGGAACAGTCGGAGGGATCTGGGAGTGTATGTGTGTGTGTGTGTGTGTGTGTGTGTGCTGCTCTGCACACCTCTGCACTAAAGCTGGGCAGAGTGTCACGGCCTGCGAGCTGCATGACTCCTCTGTGGGCTGACAGACAGAGACAGACAGCGAGAGACAGACAGTAACGGAGAGGAGAGGGTGAGACGGATCGTTTGCTCCGACGCTGTGAAAGTCATTAACTGTTTCTCGCCCAGTTTCCTCTTCTTCACGGTCCTGCATGTGACGGAGGAACGACGATCTCATCTCTGCTTCGTCGCATTTGTTAAGAACATTTAGTCATTTCTAGAGTTGTTTTGTTCTTCTCGACGTTTCTAAAGTATTTGCTCTACGTCTGAGACACCCACATCGTGCCGTACTGTGAGCGACCGCTATCAGCGTCTGCAGTGTGGGAACGGCACACGATGTTTCACACATGTCAGCATGGGAAAAGGTGGTGCCCTCCTCGGTGATGCGTTGTGAGATTTGAGTTCAACCAAACTGAAATACACACCTGCTGCCTGCAGCTCTTCATGCAAACTGTTTCGCTTTTTTTTTTACGATGCAACATTTAAAACTGATCAGCTGACGAAAACGTGTGAAAGTGTGAAAATATAACGATAACGATATTTAACAAATATTAAAGCTGTATAGACCCATTATAACTAGAAAGGTGCATTCAGTAGAGTGCAGATCACCGCCAGGTGTGTCTGCAACGACCACTGATGTATTAATTGAATAAGACAACCCACAATTGGCTAACACCCCCCCCCCCCCATCTAGACACTAATGAGCTGCAAGACATCGTAAAAAAACTTCATAAACTTCAAAAACAAGCGCCGATGTTTGCAGGCAATCGACATTTCATACAAACTTGCAAGAAAACCGGGTAGCAGCAGCTGAGTGGCAGCGAGGTACTCAGCAGTGTGTCCAATGTTAGTTCTGTTAGCCAAACACCCCCTCCAAAACAATTACATGATGCACTCAGCCGTATTATCACTAGCGGCCCCTACCAGCTAAGAGAAGTGAGTGAGGAGTCAGCAGGCGGTCAACGGTAGTTTAGAACAGGCAATAAAAGGTGTGTTGAGAAACCGCAACCACGAGCAGGCCCTTGAGCATGCAGCCATAACTCGCCACGCAAATTATTATCAAGTTTGCTGCAGCAGAATGAGAGATTATCTGTGGACAGACACGGTGCACACTCACTCACAGACACATGATCCTCCTGGCGTAGATGATAACAATTAAACAATTAAACAAGAAGTTTACCATCTGTCGTTAACCCTGCGAATTCAATGACAAACAAGGCTGCACTTCCTGTGGCTGCTTGACAAATAAAAGCCTTTCAGTTGTTCACCATGGGGGGGGGGGGGGGCCTAATCTGAAGCAGCAAAAACAGGAAGTGTTCAGCAATAACTTTAAAAAAGCGAGTAACGGTAGCAAAAGCGTGCGTGGCTACCTGTAACAGGAAAATAAGAACAAGAACTTCAAATCACGAGGAGCTATGAACACGCTGTCGGCTGAAAACAGTGAGACTTTAAATAAAGGTACTTTCTCTCCGGCCAACGACTCAGCCTGGTTGAGGGAGGAGACTCTCTCCGTCTGGCTTTGCTCCCGAGCTCAACCATAATATTGCAGGTCAGCTGGGTTATCCCCCTGCTGTTAAAATGCACATGATTATAGCGTGGCCCCGGCTAAAGCGTGCTATACTGGGCCACTGGAAGACGTCTATAATAGTCTAGGAATCTCCCAGCTCTTAAATGTGACTGCACTATTAGCTTTGGTCCAGACACGATACAGCATGTAGCCTAAAGAAACAACATTTAAACAAGGAGCGCCTATGCTGAAGACTTTAAGTGCTCTGAACTTAATGTACATTACAACAGGGTTTGTTTGAGTTTGTGGAAGAGACTGAAAGAGAAAGGCAGACAGGGAGCGAGGTAAGTAGGCCATGACTCTGAATGGTGGCAGTGTCACATCTCTGATGTCGGTTTGTGTCCGTATCCCTCACGCCTGATTGGTCGGCTCCAAACAAACCGGCTCAACGCTTTGAGCACGCAAAGGCAGGAACGCTGTGGTGCGCTTCATCGCTCACTGGAAACCAGCTGAACAGATCTCTCAGATCCTCAGAGTGGATCTCTACCGTCACACAAGAGGACAGACTGTTGATTTTAAATGATCAGAAGCAACCGGTTTAAGGCCGATTAAGTCTGTTTCACTAAGCGTTCGTATCGCAGGTCTCAGAGGAGCTTTAACGATGTCTGATGTGATGTTTTCAAATCTATTTGTTTACTTTCTCAACATTGAGCTTGAAGGCAGCCAGAATAAACGCTGTTCCTCCGTTAACACGTGAACACGGTACTTGTATATGTTGATAAAGAGGAGAAAAAAACAAACCGAGTGAAATAATCTCTTGAGATTTTTCGTTGCGTGCACACACACACACAGCTCCAGGCCTGATGTTTACAGATGTAGCTCCCCAGTGACTGGGCCTGCTGGAGTAATAAGACGTAAACAAAACAGTAGTCTATAGGGATATTCCACATGTAACACACACGTGTATGTAAGGCAAGATACGCAGTGTGTGTCGGTTTCAAAAACACACACACACACACACACACACACACACACACACACACACACACACACACACACACACACACACACACACACACACACACACACACACACACACACACACACACACACACACACACACACACACACACACACACACACACACGCTCCACTCCAAAGGGACATTTTTGCCATTATGCAGTTTAAACAAAACTCCAGCAGGGTGCACATTTGGAGTCTCTTGGGATCACACGTGAAGTTTTAACAAATTAGCTAAATTGGGGAATGGAGAAATGAAAAGACAGATTGGAGGAGAGGGTGTAATGAAATGAGAAGATGAGGGAAGAGGAAGGAGACAGCAACCTGGATCTGAGCCTATTAACTACTCGGTTAGTATGTGTAAGAAAAAGATCATACGTCCACAGAGACCGGCTCACAGAGACCGGCTGTGTTGAGCAGGGTTTAGGGATATCTAACAGGGACTGAAATATAAATAACTGATATCGCTTTAAGAAAACTCATCGAAAACAAATAAGCTGAAAATAGAGATATAAATATCTAAGGACTGGAGACACAAATGTAAGTGGCCACAACGTAGAGGAAGTAAGAGCTATTCTACACAAAGTCACGCTGAGATCAATAAATCAGCTTTAGTAGTAACAGTCTCACCACCGTCACCTTTAAATGATGCTGCTTTAACAAAACCCCCGAAAATTGAGGGCTGATTACTTTATTTCACGACTCTTTCCTTCACTATTTGAGTGCAAAAATAAGAATGTGTTTCAGGAGAGACGGTCTGAAAATAAACAGCGTATTTAAACAATCATCGCGTCTCCCTGCATCTCTATGAGAGCCGGCTTTCCACCACCTTCCGGTGGGACCGTTCAGAACATCTATTAACACTTTTGCCACGTTGTACAAACTTGCGAGCGAACACCGATCCTGAAGGGGAGTCGAGCGCTTAACGAGGCAGGAAGTTCAGAAGTTTGTCGGCTTTGTTTTACACAAACAAAGCAGCTCTCGCTTAACAACGAGGGTTAAATCACCGGCTTAAAAACATCATCCAGAGACAAGGAAATAATGAGCACATGGTCAAAAGGAATAACAATTCAGTTACAAGGAACTTGACTAAAACAAGTGTGAATTTCTCCATCTCTGTGACAATAGCTGTGCTCGTTGCATCACATAAAAACACACAGATCAATACTTAATGCTGACATTTGTGCTGAGGCCAGAAGACGGGATGCATAAAAGGCAAAGTTACCCCCTGTGGTGTTGACTGAAATCACAACTAGAGGCTGGATGCATGCGCTTCTTACATGCATGTACTTGACATAAGCACCGGTACACGTGGGAGCGGCGTGTACCGACTACATTTAGGCTTCAGAGTGCTTAGGCAGCACAGCGCAGCACATTCTCCGTGTCAGTCGTCCTGGTGAAATAAGGTTTATGGACGGGGTGTGGTACAACAAGGTGAGGCCCAGAACAATGATTGTTTGTTTGTTGTTTTTATTGGCAGTGATAATTGCTCCCCCTCCCCCCTTTTTAAAGGATGCCTCCAGATGCACAAGAGAGCATGCCGGCACACACATGCACACACTTACCTACCCACAGGAATGCGTCCACGCTCCTCGCAGGGACACACACACACACACGCAGGGACACACACACACACACACACACACACACACACACACACACACACACACACACACAGAAACACGTGCATCCCACTTTAATGAAAAAAACATCCACGTGTGCAATTTGTGATTCCTTCCAGAACAACCTGTGACAGTGCAGGCTGTTCTTATCCATCGTTTGTAGCTAAACCTACGGAAAATAATGCGCTGTAATCCGTAAATATCTCACGAATAATCCAAGTAATCACGACACAATCGCAAAAAAAAAACGTGTGGGAGTGTTGATATTTGGGTCAAACAAAAACTGGAGACAGCTGTTCGTTCCCCGTGTGAAACGAGAAGTCAACGCTCATTTATTTGTCACGTAACTTAAGCACTTCAGTAACGCCACTTCTGTCATTATTTACACCCAAACTACGACCTTTTCCTAAACCCAACCGAGTAGTTTTGTTTCCTGTGAAGACGGAAGTTTATTTTGAAAAGACCATACGCAAAGTGACACGAGTTGCTGGATTTTGTAGGAAAACACGAAAAAAAAGAGAGGTAACTTTTTAGAAGATATCATACAAACTGTTTTCCTCTGTCGTTTTTTTTAGACGGTAAAATTTTAAATATTCTCAACTTTTTTAGCATCAGGCACAGAGTCGCATTGCTCATCAATGTCACACTTGACCGGGGCAGCCAATCAAATCGAGCAAGAGGCGGGCTTTACGGCTTTACCACTGACTTCCTGTTTTGATGTCAGTAGATGTGGTAGGAACGGGCATTGATATTAGAATTTCTTAATTAGGACTCCACTGGCTCATCATCTGCTTGGCCAGACTCGCTTTTCCAAAGCGGCGTCGTGTCTCCATGTAATCGGCCCCGAAGTAAACAAACTTATAATACAGTCCTATTGGAAAAATACTGAAACCAAACCGCAGTAGCCACTGCGATCAATTTGTTTTGCGATGAAGACGTAACTTGCACGAATCCCCCCCCCCCCCCCCCTTGCCTTAAAACCGCATCGCAATCTTTTCACTACTCGCTTCCTCGGCACACAAACATCCCCACACACACACATACAGTGTTTTCCTACGAGGCATAGGTAAAGACAGGCAGGCTCCAGAGCATAATTGAACATGTAGCTACACCACCACCACAGGGAGTTGGCAGCGCCTGGGGGAGAAGACTTGGCTCCTTCCAGAGAGGCCTCTGGAAGCCTCACCGGGGCCGAGGCTGAGGCCCGGCGCTGAAAAAAGACACCAGACGCACAGCGCCCCCTTCACTGCTTCAGCACTCTGCTTCCTCTACAAGCAGCCCCCTGACTGATTTTCTACCAAGACTTCGCTCTGAAAGTGGGGTCAACAGGTCGTCACACGTGAAATTACATTAAGTCATGTTTTCAAAGTTCCCCTTAAAAAACAAAAAAAATCCTTTGGGGCTCTGCCAGGTCCAGTCAGTCAGTCAGGTGGTGTGTGAGTAAGTGTGTGAGCCGTGTTCTGTCTTGTCTGATCGGCAGCATTGCTGTCAAACCTCCTACTTTCACGCCTCATGACATCTGAAACAATGGTCGCGAATAATAAGTTTACGCTCGTGCATGTTCACATATAAACCGGCGTGCACGCAAGGGGCAGATATGCAGAAACATATACATATGCACACACAAAAAAAAGCAGTGGCGGGGCTTTTCCTGTCAAGCCCGTGGTCAGTAGGGAGAAAAAAATTCTAATTTGGGATTCAGCAAGAACTCTCTGCGTCTCTAGAAACTTCATACTTCTTCAACCTTTCAGAACGCCAGAGATCTGCACGTGTATGTCTGTATGTGTAAAAAAAAAACGTGTAAAATATATAGATATGTGTGTTTGTATGATTTCATGCAGCCCACATGTTCTTGGTGTATGTGTTATGCCAACATCAGGCTGGTATTTACACGTCCCTTCCCCTGTATAGTGTGCTCTTTCACTGGCTCTCTTTGAAGAGTCTTACATAAACTGGCTGCTCTGGCACGGACCCAACCGTACCCAACCCTGACCGCACTAGAGGGCCATGGGGTCGGGAGAGGGGGGGGAGGGAGAACGGACGTTGTGTGTGGGTGAAGGTGATGGGGTTTTTTTGGGAGGAAAATGCACAGAGCTAAATATGCAACGAGATCAGCCAATGGCGTCTCTCCTCCTGGATACAAGGCGGTGACAAAAACACAAGAGAGGTGAAGAGATGCCAGAGATCGAACCCATAACATTGCCGGGACGGGACAGGACGGGACACGCTCCGCTGTGCCACCTGGACACTCCCCCTCAGAGACGAGTTAAATCAACACCTGCAGGTTTTAAATGGTGTCCTTCTCTTGCATCTCCGCTTCCCCTCCCTTTGTTTTGATTGGTCTTGTGCTTCTCCCTCTGTTCCGTGAGGCTGTGTAATGAGGCCCACACTGTAATTGGGCCAGTCGTGTTATTTTAGGGTTGGAGCACAGAAGTAATTACCCAACCCCCCCCCCCTGCTGTACTGTACTAACAGTACGACAGAGAGAGAGAAAGTGAGACGGGAAGAACGACTTGTTGAGAAGGAGAGGAGGGTTCAAAGCTATGACGTGGATCACAGAGCCGGGGGAGGAGGGTCATATTACGAAAAAATATATGTCATTAATATATAAGGTTAATATAAGATTTAAAAAACTATTCACCGAGAATAAAGTGTCACATTCATAGAAACGAATAAATACAACTATTTGAGATTATAAAGTCATACATTTATGAGAAAAAAAATCTAGATTATAAAACATGAATTAACAAAAAAAAGATTAAAATAGTGAATTTAAGAAAAAAAGAAATCGAGATTAAAAAGTCATAAAGTTTTTTTTCTTTCCAGATTTTAAAGTCATAAATGTACGAGAAAAAAACTTGTCTGAACTTAGTCCTAAAGTCTTGTTATTATGGTAAGAATACCCTCTGATTGTGATGAAGGTCCTGAAAGATACATAAACACGTTGTCTTTCATATTCTGTTTTTTTCTCAACATAAATAAATGATGATTTAAAGTGTCTTTGAGTATCTTGAAAAGCGCTCAATAAATAAAAGGTATTATTGTTATTATTAATATTTTTTAATACCACTTTGATTTTTTTCCTCCAAATTTACAACTTTATAATCTTGCAACTTTGTCACAGAGAATACCCGACTTTTTTCTCAAAAATCTCCAACTTTATCCCCCCCCCCCCCCAAAAAAATTTCTCAGAATTTTAGTCCTCCACCGGCTCCGTAATAATATATATATATATTTTTTTATCTACAATGGCCTCTATACACCTTCGTAATAAACGGATCTTCACTCAATATTACTGAATTAAGATCTGCATTTTTATTTTATTTTAACTCTGTAAACACTTTCCTCTCCAGCTGTCTCACTCAGATGGGAAGTTGCCCGGCGGCTTCAACAATCTGATGGGTTGTGAAACACAACCTCCCTTTTGACTTCTGCATCGGCTGCATCCTGTTGATGAACTTTCCTTAAAGCAGCGTGACTGTGGCTCATTTAGGCTCTAAATACCATCAGAAAAGGGGAAAGCTGGAAATGCAACTCTAATAAATCAGCTTGATTCAGCATATCGAAAGCATCACACAGTGGAAAAGCTAGTGTACGCGTGCATCGTCTCGGATCATGACTCAGCTGAAGTCCAGGACGCTGATGTGCTGAAGCTCGTGATGACCGGAGGTCAAAAAGTCGTTTGCTGACAAGAAATCATCTTCTATTTCAAGAAGACTGTTGCAGCATCTTACAACTATTTCAGACGTTCTTCTATTTTTATCAGAATAGAAGATGCAACAACGCAGTATTTGAGATTTTATACCGAAGACTTCAGCGCTAACAGGGTTACTGTGCTAACAGCCGGTGCAGTTTTATATTTTTCGTCCCAACAGAAGATGTTCACAGTGCAGCCAAACAAACTCAGTGTTTTAATGAAGACGTGAGTCAACAATCGGCCATTTTCCATTATATATAAAATATTATATTAAATTAGGTTCAACCATTGGTCGTGGTTTGTGTGAAAATAACTACTGAAGTGACATTACTTAAGTACGGAAGTTAAGTGACAAACAAATCAACGTTGACATCTCGTTTCACAATCGTCTGACCCGTCCACCTCCATGCCAAACCACCCGGAGACTTTACTTGTTAACGATTACGTGGATTACATACGAATACCTGCGAATTACAGTCCATTCATTTTTTCATCGGCAAAGCTTCGAACAGTGGATAACAACATACTACTTGTGTTTTGCTAACATTGCGTTTTCTTTTTTCTTTGTACGAGAAGCCAGAAACACTTTTGATGCAAACTAGCAGTTTACACAGGCACTATCTAAACAGAATACTCCCACTAATTTAAATATGTAACCGACAGCAATGCTACATTACAAGCAGGCACCGCGTCCTGTGAATCCCGTGTGCGGAAGCCAACTTGAAGTCCACGCAGGAATGGCGGCCTCCGCCACAAACACAGAAAACTAAAACATTAAAACATTAAATATGATTAGATTTCATGAAAATCTTAAAGAATCTAACATAAATTTGAGGATTTTGCAATGAAAATTACATCAAATATTTAAACCGGCCAAACTCCTGAAGACTCCTGTATTCATTTTGAATGAATAAAGCAAAATATACCATTTTAAAAACTCATGAGGTGTCAGGCCGAGTGTTCTGTGTGTAATCTTGGCACAGCTTGGTGATAAGAGAGCCGGTGAGGTAATGATTTACCCAAACCAAGATGTGCTGTCCCTCTGAGAGGTGAGGTCCTCGCTGCAGTACGCGCACAAACACTCGTACCTTTTACAAGAAGCTCGGTGTGCTGTGCTTTGAGTTAGTGGGAGTCAAGGAGACTAATCCTTCATCTGGTAAGATTAAACTGTGCAAAGCATGTGGTCGTGCAGACCGTGAGCACACGCACGCACGCACGCACGCACGCACGCACGCACGCACGCACGCACACACGCACACACACACACACACACACACACATTCTTAAACATATATTTAAACACACGCACACACCTACTGGGAATTAAGGATTTGAAATTAATTCCGACAAAGTCTAATTGTCTAAACCTGAGTTTTAAACCACACCGTTGTTTCCACTCACTGTGATTTAGTGATTCTAAAGTCTGCACCATAAATGTAATATTGAAAGTTATGCTTAATTCCTGTTTCCTCATGAGCGCTGAGGATGTTTTTAGGCAATCCTCTGCTGTGAATCAAAGGAGCGGTTAACCTGCAGCCCACAGCGTGACACACACTCGTTGCCATTTATCGGAACCGAAAGGAGGGAGGACGGCGTCTGCTGCCTCTGCTCGTCCTTCCTTTTCATCTCTCCTGCCCAACCTCTTCCTCTTTCTGACCCTGACTCACTCTCGAGACCGAGGAACAGTTGACGGATGTTACAACATCGAAACCCGGCGCCTGGAGAACCTCGCATCATGGTTTCGGTGGAATTTTTTTAGAGAGAAATTCACTCTGTGCTTCTTTTTTTTGTTGCTCTCGCCGGCTCTCACAGGACAGGACGGGCGAAAGAGAAACGTGTGAACTAATGGAAAGAATGACCAAGCATTACTGTGATGATGAGTGAAGCAGAGAGGAGCAAAAGAGAGCTGGAGGAGAGGTCAGTGCAGCTTATGAATAAACAGCAAGAAGAAGAAGAAGAAGAAGAAGAAGAAGAAGAAGAAGAAGAAGAAGAAGAAGAAGAAGAAGAAGAAGAAGAAGAAGAAGAAGAAGAAGAAGAAGAAGAAGAAGAAGAAGAAGAAGAAGAAGAAGAAGAAGAAGAAGAAGAAGAAGAAGAACTCAACGGGTTCTGAAGGTTCTTGAGAATAACATCAGTGAAAATATTGCGTTGGTTTGTGCATTAATAAACTCACAGTACCTTAAAAATGCAGTGTGTAGCAGACGTTAATCATTACAGGCAGCTTTGCTGATGCAAACTCAGCGGTGTAAAAATAAACAAATGGGGACACGTGCACATCAACACACTTTTGGAAAAATCGAAAATAGCACAAACACACACAGATACGACTGCTGTGTTATCAGTGTGCAAAACACCCAGTGGCAATGTCCTGCTTTAATCCAGGTTCTTCATACACGCAGCCCATCGGGGTCGCTTTGGGGTTTCAGTTTCCTGCCCGAGGACTGAGCCGATCCTACAAAACAAAAACCAATGGCCAGTTTCAACAGAATAACAGCGAAGACGAGAATGAAACAATCTGAAATTGTAAAATCATAAATAAAATTGGCAATACAAATTAAATATAAGTAAACTAAAATGGCACCTTACAAACAACCAAGTCAACAACATCAAGTAATAAATAACACCAATCCAATCACACCAAACCGCACATGACATGTACCAATAACATCAAAAGAAGTATTCGCCGCTGCTATATACAAAAACATGTTATGCTAATTCTTCTCAGATATGAACATGCACACATTCACATGCAAAGGGTCCCTGCATTGCAAGAAAGAACAGGACGGTAGACGAGGGAGGCCTTCTTTCACTTCCTTCAAATAAACAGGGTCTTATATAACGTGTGTGTGTGTGTGTGTGTGTGTGTGTGTGCATGAGTCAGTCTGTGAGGGGCTATTAGGGTGGGGTGCGTGATGACTGTGGTTGTCAAAGGAATTTCAGCCCGTGCCTGGCTGCAAGTTAATGTGAACGTGCGTGTGTAAAGAGAGACAGACAGACAGAAAGGAGATGTGCTGTGATTCACGGTTCCTCCTTCCCAACCGAAGCCGCGGCCGCAGTTGAATGTCGCAAGACCCTCGTCACAGCCGTGTGAGGATGACAAACGAGAAGATGGAAGTGGCCACCGGCTCCAGACTGAACCGGACAGACCTGGTTCACAGACCTGGTTCACGACCTCGTGACTGCACGCGAGAGTCGTGTCGAGAAGAACTGTCGACAAGTTGTTTTAGGGACTCCTGATCCTCTAAATGGGCCATAATGAGGGGGTGAAAATGTTTTACTAGCAGGCTCCAGGCACGGAACGCCTCAGCGGCTCCACAACCTCGAGGGCCTCCGTTTACCTCGCCGCTCACTGACTGTCATTCACTCAGCTAATTAAACATTTTAGTCCAAATGTCTCACTTAAGATCTTGCCACAGATAACCCGTTTGCTTTAAACCAGATTCTGTAAAAAAACATTAAATTCTGAGCTCCTCAGCACAACTATGAAGCCATGAATGATTTATCTGAGACCAACAGTCACGTGACAACAATTCTGTGAAACTTTGACTGAACTTCAGGCTGCTGAACACAGAGCAGAGAGGAGAGGCTGGAAGTAGAGGTTGTCAACGTGTCTTTGATTCATGGCATTATAACTGTGTTATTCTGCACAATAGACATGTTTGAGTTCTCTCTAGTCTTCTAGTCATCATTGTGCTGTTTCCATAGAGGAGCACGCAGGACATAAATGTGACAGGAGCAAAACTGCTTGGGGTTGAAAGGGTTAACAGAGGAGGACTGCAGACACACAGATGTATGAGATGGGTGAGAGGAGGAGGAGAGGGAAGTGAGGAACACTGTGAAAGAGAGGAATTACCAACCGACGAACGGGAGAGATATTGTTAGCAGGAGAAAAGATTACAACTGAGCTCGAGCTCCCTCCCTCTCATTCCAACCGGAACCTTTTCTTTGCCGTAAATCAAACAGCGCTGCGAGCAAATAAAATAAAAAAAAGGCACATAAAAATAAAGGGAAAGTGACAATGGAGAGCAGAGAAACGGAATGGCAGACTGTGATGGAGTGGGGCAGAGTGGGCACTTTTATGAAGGTAGTAGCAACCCTGCAGCTTTGTCTGTGTGTTTGCACGAGCACGTATAAAGTCCAGCAGTCTCCACTTTAATCCACCCAGAGGCTGAAGTGGACGTCGTGGAGTGGAGGGGCTTCTTGTGCCGAGCTCTCTCAATGGAGGAGTTTTTAAGAGCGCAGGAAGCGGCGATGATGCGGACAGGAAATACACACACACACACACACACACACACACAGACGGTGGGTATGCAAAGTGTGTTTAGAGGAGACAGACCCCTGCGTGGCAATAACAAAGTCATGGGTCAGTGGCACCGATAATGAGGGGTCACACAGGAAGTCTGTGATGAAGAGGCTGGACACCAAAAAAGCTCCTGAAAGGCTGATGCACACTGACACATACTGTATCTGCTCAGCAGCTCAATTCAGATTCAATTCATGTTTAATGCAAAGTGGATCCCACTGATCTAGGGTCAGCGGCTGGACACCGGTGAAGAGTTGTGTGTACAGGATTGAGATCGTCAAATTAGATCTGTATATAGTTGAAGCAAGAAAAATGTGTCACTAAACACTCAGTTAAATCTGAATAATTTAAAGAAAATTGGAATATCAAATTCAGTTTTAAAATGACATAAAAAATAAATGTCATGTAATATTACGGCGCATTGCTCTTCGTAGGTATTGCATTGCTCTTCGTAGGTATTGCCACAAATGCTGGATGAGGCGAGCCTGAAGCAGTGTAGCATCGAAGATTGGTGAAATTAGCAAGCTTATAGCTGACGTCTGGCTACGTAGCTTGCTTGCTAATTCCACCATGTTTTCATGCTACGCTGGTTATGGAAAATAATGGGAACAAAGTTATTACTTATCTGGAGACAGCAATGTGCTTTCCTACGCTGTGACCACAGTGTGTGGATGAAGCATTTAGTTGTTACATTTTAACTTATAAAGCAGCTGGCTAGTTAGTTAGCTACCTCGCTAACTCCACCATGCTGTAGTGCTACGCCGGTGACAGAAAATCAGCAGCGCCGGGTCTAACGGTCCCTCTGCCTCAGTCCTACTTCACCGGGGGGGAAGAGCAGGCAGGACCTCCGGCTAAGACACAATTTCATACATTTTATAGACTAAACAATTAATGGATTGAATAAAAAGAACTGACAGATCAATCATTGGGGGAATAATGATTAGCTGAAGCCCTAGAGGTGGGTTGATTGTTTTGAATGCTTTTTAAAGATCACTAAACGCCTGCAGGACATTTCTTAAACATTCAGATTGAACTGGAACGGTCACGCCAAGCCAGTGTGTCGTGAGATTAGCACACGCCGGGGGAGGCAGCGTGTGTGTGTGTGTGTGTGTGTGTGTGTCTGTGTGTGTGATTGTGTGGGTAAGCCTGGTCATCTCTGCACTGGCTGCCATTTAGTGGGACAGAATTAAGCGTGAGAGGACGTCTGTCCGGTGCCGAAGCATGACATCAGCCAGTTGGCAGAGGAGGTGTCGGAGCAGGTGCTATATGGGAACGAGGGAGGGATGGAGACATGCGGGGAGGGGGTGGAGTTGGGGAAGGACAGAGAGAGGATGGAGGTGTGGGACAGCAGAGCGGAGGGTGGTGCAGGAGGGACGGGGCAGGAGCCAAGATGAGTGTCCAAGTGAAGCTATTTATAGCACTCCATCACGGCCCATTTCTACCTGATCACCAGCAGCATTATCCCTCGATTTCCCCTCCGCTCATCTCCAGAAACACGTTTACCTCTGAATCATGTCACGTCAGTCTATTCTTGGTTACATTAGACGATCTCCACCCTTCAGGTCAAACAATGTGACTGCTTTTCTATCTTTTAAAACGTCACACTTTCTATTAAACAGATTTGGAGTCTTTCAGTCAACAGAGGTATTTAAATGAAGTCAAACCGATGGAGAGAAAGGAAGAAATGCATGTTACTAAAAAGAGCAGGAGCCACAAAAGGCTAACACAAGTTTACTTTCTGTACGCTGTAGTGAGGACGACCTGCATATCGACTTTAATGTGTATAGAGTTCCACTTTAAGCACTCTAGAGGCACCAAGGACAGAAACTCTGATTGATTGTCTTCATCAAGTGTTGACAACAGCGCACGGAACTTAGAATGCACAACGTCCCCGTGAATCACAGGATGTCGGCGCCACTGATAACCTGGAGTCACACCGAGTCACCGCGCACACACGCATGTGTTCTGCAACTAGACCTCCTCCACAGCAGCCTGCAGCAGAACGGCATTGTAATGTCTCCGGGGGGCCACATGTTACAGTATAATGGCGTCTTTGTCTTCCACTTATCTGGCTGCAGCTCAGCTCGGAGTGTTTCAACAGCTACTGTCTAACTACCAGACCAAAGGACACAAGCTAGCTCTCTCTCCGTGTGTGAAGGCTCATTGTCAACCTCTCTCCGCACGGACAAAAGAAATCATCTTGAGACCGAGACAGATAAGGGGATCTTTTTTTACCGCGGCCCACACAGATGCCTTTATAGGAAGCTGGAGCTGGCAGAGGTTAGCTTGCTTTCTGTCCTCGGTGTGCTTTAGAATCAGAATCAGAGACGCTTTTACTGCCAAGAACGTCCACACATACAAGAATGTGGCTTGGCGATTGATGCATAACAATAAAATCAGTGCAATAGTGTAAGAAATGATTTAAAATAGAAAATGTACAAGTTGGTTAACAAACAAATAAGAGTACGTATAAAACAAGAATGTTATTAAAGTGTAACAGACATTATACTGTATGTGCACATGCAAAAACACCGTTTCTCCCTACAAATATCTTTTAATAAATACACCAAACACAACACTGACCAGGTGACCAAACCCCGGCTGCTGTTACGGTGACAGCTCCTATTTAGGAAATGTCCTTGGCTTTTTGGGTTGTTTTCACGGTGAATCCCTGAGTCCACCCACACAGGCAAGCCTGCAGAGACCTTCTGTTCCTCAAAGCAGGACACACACACACACACACACACACACATGCACAGAGTCAACACACACACACAAACACAGAGTAACAGTCACAGAGAGAGGAAAAACAAAGCAACAACGGGGAATCGAAAGCAGTTTAATTGTGACTGGACTTCTTTTTCTATAAAACATTTACTTCACTTGTCATTTCACGGTTTGTTTGACTTCATAACGGACCGGTTCATATAACGTGACCTCTGTTTAGGGGAATATCCCGGCATCACGGCTTTGTTCAGAAAACAAGTGGAAAATACAACTTGTGATCTGCTGCTTCTTGCATGCGGCCCCGACTTTGAATGTTTGACTCGATGAAACGAGGACAAAGTTAAATTAGATTTCAACAGCACACACTGACACGAGCAATAACAGTTTTTATGGAGCCAGCAAGAGAGCGGAGTACATATGGACGCACCACATTATGGCACATAGCGCCATAATGTGGTGCGGTAATGGCCGTGAAACCACATGTCACTGTGGATGGGGGAGAGAGACTCCAGAACGAAGGCGAGGCCCGGAGCCAGACCAGCGCTGCAGTTCACCTTCAACCGCTCTCTGTTTGGACTCTCTCTCCTCTCTCCTCTCTCTCTCCTCTCTCTCTCTCTCTCTCTCTCTCTCTCTCTCTCTCTCTCTCTCTCTCTCTCTCTCTCTCTCTCTCTCTCTCTCTCTCTCTCTCTCTCTCTCTCTCTCTCTCTCTCTCTCTCTCTCTCTCTCTCTCTCTCTCTCTGGATCTTTCTCATTTTTTCCAGACTTCTCTACAGAGGCTTGCTGCATCTGAGAGAATGTTCCTCCACAGGCCGAGGTGACGGTGTGGTTATTCTACTTCATACCACTATGACATCGAATCACCGGTAAACCAACGACAATCCCGGGAGCTAGACCTCTGCTTATATCTTTGACTTCAATAAGCATCATGTTAGTTTCGGAAGGCATTTTTTCTTCTTCTCCTCTGCGATTAATTTGCACTTCAATATATTTTTTGTAACTGTTGTTTTTTGTCATACAGTACATACCTTCACACAGAACGCATATATTACGCAACAACATTTTTTGTTTTCAGAACCGCAAACAAAGGCATCAAACAGTCATGTTGTTTAGAACGGATATACTCCAGACCTACACTTTAGGGATGGCTTTGTAGTCCGAACAAAAACAACAAACTTTATTAATCCTTTCAACCTTGACAAAGGCAGCACAGACCAGATCCACTCCTTCCGTTCTCCCCTTTCACAATAAAAGCCCTGGACATATACACTGCGAAACTGTTTACCAGAGGGAACTCAAATTCACTCAAGAGCATTTCACTAAAAGGGAACTCAATAAAATATCTTACAGTATCTTAGACTAAAGAACAGTTTCCCTCAGACAGACTACCAGACGCTGTTTTGGGTCAAAGGGATCCTGCTAGTTGGTCCTTTGTCTGCACGAATCTATTCATTTAATACGAATGGCTTAAAGACTATGAAGGTGATCAGCTCTTACACCCCCCCTCTCCTCCCTTGCAGACAGACTGATAACACGACCGCCTCACCCTTGCCACTGTTCGGTGTGATACAGTGTGCTTGTTACGGGAGGTGAGAGTTTCTGTGCAAGTGGCCTGGCAAAGTCCAGGGAGGCTGTTGACAGTGGACTTTGGAGGGTGTGCAGAGATGAAGGCCTGCTGCGCCAACACACACACACACACACACACACACACACACACACACACACACACACACACACTTAGATCATAGACTGGTTGTGCCTCTGGCTATTGCAGGGTAATAAAGTGATCCAGAGAAAATGCAGGAGGAAATGACAGGAATACAACCATGTGTATCTTACAGCTGCTACTCTAATCAGATGTACGTTCTCACTGCATTTAACTTGGGTTATTTGGGTTATATATATATATTTGACGGAAATTCTGTAGAGGGGTTTAATGTTCTTTAGGGTTCTTTGTTAGACTAAGGGTTCCATTCAGAACCCTTTTCATCCAGAGAACCCTTTTGGCGAGAAGAAGAGTTTTGTTGAGGATTGTTGACAGCACGGCTGTTAAAAGAGAACGCCCACAACCTCCAAAAACGACTACATCCGATTCTTATACAGTTCATGGTTCTAGGTAGAACCCTCTGAAGGGGTCACAAAAGTTTCTTTCACAAACCAAAAAGGGTTCTCCTATGAGGACAAGCCGAAGTGACCCACAGGATTCTAGAGAGCACCTGTATTGAGGGTACATGTGTTGTGTTGCAGTAAACAGAACTGCAGTGGTTGAATGTATCTATCAGTCGTTTGTGACAAACAGGGCTGCTGCGTGTGCTCGACCTCTGGGTGGCCCGTTGGTGCTCCTCCACCTTTCTGCCGCTGTGGTTTACCTCTCTGGAAAAACTGCTGCTGGCATAAAATGGCTACCAGATGCATCGGTGAAAGTTACAGGGAAACCAAAAAGGTTTCTTGGAAGCTTTTGTTACTAATGGCAAACATCACCTTACACTTTTCTTTTTTAATTTTTATGAACGTGTGCACATATAAACCGAACAGATGTAACTTTTTTTTTGAGGACACACACACACTCGCTGTGTTCGTCCTTGTGGCCGAAAAACCACAGTTTCATTGGGAAGTCTAGACGAGACCTCCAGTGTTTCTGCGACTGAGTGCTTCTCCAAGCTGTGCTCAGTTATCCTTCAGATATCACTAAGACATGCAGAAGTTTGCACGCAGGCACGTTTCTTTATATCACACACACACACGCACACACACACACACACACACACACACACACACACACACACACACACACACACACACACACACACACACACACACACACACACACACACACACACACACACACACACACACACACACACACTACTTATCTAGAGATAATCTGCAGAGACGTGAGATGTGTTATTACAGGTCCCTCCCAGACGTGATGTCACTCAGCTCATAAGGTGTCTTAAAACCTGACACACGCTGAGGCTCCTGACGTGGAACTTATTCATTATCTCGATAGAATCTGTTTCTGAAGGAGGTTCAACGTCCGCTCGTGTTAAGACATCGGGGTGTGAGCCTATTTGGTTTTTGTGTCTCGCAGTGAAATACATATCCTCCAGAAGTAGCTGCAGCAAGAGACTCCTGGTGGAGAGGCAACGGAGCTGGATAATTATGGGGTGTGTGTGCGTGTGCATGTTTGTGTGTGTGTGTGTGCATGTGTGGTTTGGGGTAAAGGACTGGGGGGGAAAGGAAAAAAAAAGTTGTAATTTTTACAGTGAATTCCAGCTTGATAACCAGAACCAGCTGGCTTTTGTCTCTTACACACACACACACACACACACACACACACACACACACACACACACACACACACACACACACACACACACACACACACACACACACACACACACAGAATAACCAATACTTAGCATAAACAGTTGTTTGTGAGAATATGATATTGACATGTGAATAAAATCCTACTCACGATTTGGGTCATATAAAGACTAATGGGTGCAAATGACAGCAACATCAATGCTGTACAGCTCAAGTACACAGTACACGTCCACATAACAGTACATATAACAGTACACGTCCACATAACAGTACATATAACAGTACACGTCCACATAACAGTGTACGTCCACGTCGAAATAACTAATAACGTCCATTATTGTTCAACCATATCCAGTAACTGATTCCATAACCATCAGTCACACTTCCTTGGTTGTTGTCACTTTTTGTGTGTTTATCTGAATCATCCCGGTCATCTCAAAGCAGCAACACACACGCACACGCACACACACACACACACACACACACACACACACACACACACACACACACACACACACACAACCAGTAACTTCAGATAAAAGACCACAACGTAAATGCAGGATAAACTACTGGAGTATCTGCCACATTGCTTTATCAATACCTCAATAGTTTTTCAGCCATCTGCACTTCACCCTCCACCGTTGCTCGTCGGGTTGACGTCTCGACTTAAGCTTCCTCCCTGACCCCCGGTTGCCCCAGGCAACCCCTTGTTGTTGCAGCGTTTATGTGAGGAGCGCCGTCTCCCACCAGGATAACACTGGGAGCTAACGCAGATTAAAGCCTGCTCCCCTCACAATGGGAGCCCTTAAGGCTACACAGAGGAAGAGCCGTGTGTGTGTGTGTGTGTGTGTGTGTGTGTGTGTGAGCTCCCACTTTTTTTTTTAGGGTTTCTGTAAATACGCGTGTGTTTCGTGTGCAGATGCTGCACCTCTGTGTGTGTGTGTGTGTGTGTGTGTGTGTGTGTGTATGTATGTGTATGTGTGTGTGTGTGTGTGTATGCACTACTTTTACCTTACATCTCCACTCCGTATGGCCTTTAATTTTGAATGGAGACAAATGGCGTGCAGGCCCACGCCGAGGCGATGAAAAGAACCATTTCTCTCTACCTACAGATCAATGGGTTCCCATTCAATTAGAAAGTCTGAAACCATTAGCACCCGGCTAATGACTCCATTCTGGGGAGCTGGGGAGCTTTGGCCTCGGGGTAGGAGGGTGAGCAGTGGGGAGGGGGGGGGAGCCAGAAAAAAAGAAGGCAGGGTGGGGGGATTTCTTTAACTGCATTCATTATGAGTGCATTATAGGGTCTTATCGAGCAACACTTCTCCAGACCGCATGTTGCAGCAGAGTGTTTAGCTACAACGCTAAAGCTTTTCCTCTGTTTGTTTGAGTGAGGGGGTCAAAACCTGCAGGTCCTCCTTCTACTCCTGTAAATATGACAGCTATTCATTAGCGCACGACGCAGACAGCTCTTTCAGGTGGATTCAGACATCCCTCCTTCCCCCAGGTCTGCTGCTTATTTCTATGCAGTTATCATTCATCCATTCATTCATCTCAACTTAATATAAGGATGTTATCGTTAGGATTTAACTAAGTACTGAGATCAGTTACTTATTGATACTCTTTTTGGTTCTTTATGACTATTTTGTGAGAATTAAGACAATTAAGAAAATAATCCACATTTCTTTATTATTCTCGTATGTTAAACAAAAAGTCTTTCTTGAGCAGCAAACACAAGAAGTCTAAAATCTTTAAACTATATTCTCATCTAAACAATGATCTCAGTGATCATCTCTCATTGATGATCCTGTTCTTCTGATCAAACTCCGTATGACATCACTAACGTATGACATCACTAACGTATGACATCACTACCGTTACCTGACGGCTGCTCCACAGACAGACTGATGTTCTGCTTGTTGGTCACATGTTGTGATGAACTTACTTTTGAGGGTTTTATTGTGTTTGAGACGACCAGAGTTCTCTCTGATCATGATGTGAGTCTCACGCTGTACTGAGAGGAGACACAGAGACAGAGAGACAAAGAGAAAAAGAGACAAAGAGACAGAGAGAGGACGTCTGAGACGAGGACGTCTCACTGCAGAACTAAGAAAGTACCGATAGCAGAACCGATAACTCCGGACATAATCAATACTGCGGGTTTTTTACAAATTTAGAACCGGTCAAATCCACAGTCAAATATACAGTTAAAAATACTGATCAACAATCCCGGGAATGAAACTAGCAGGTGGCCTGAACAGACTAAGAAATAAAGAAGAGAAGAAAGGAAAAAGAAAGGAGGCATGCAGCCAAGCAGACAGAGTAGCGGGTGTGTATGAGCGGGTTTACAGGTAGGAACCATGTGGCTACAGGCAGAGCCTGGACGCCACGGTCAGAGTCCATATCCTGTGTCTTAATAATGCGTGCCGCGGCCTCGGGGGGGAATGGCAGCTTTAATGGGGAGGCAGTCTGCCACTGGTAAACACATGCTGGAGCTCAGCGAGAAAAGAAAAAACACTGCTGGCAAGGAATTAGGCAATTTGTGATAAGCATGACAGCAGCACTGCCTTGAAATCCTTTTTGGCTGCATGTGTGTGTGTGTAATGTGGAAACCCCCCGTTAAACATTTGTTTAGCTTGACGTTAGTTTACCTCAACTGTCTGTTAGCTTAAGTCTAAATCAAATCCTTTTTTCTGTTCATTACAGGGACACTGAAATCACGTCAGCTCCGGAACGAACTCATTGCCTGTTACATTCAATAAGAGGAAGAAGTTTCCCTGAATCCAGTGTGAAGCCATCGGGGATATAATGATATTACATCTCACAGACGCATCGGTACGCAGGGAATGAGCCGTGACACCGGCCGCATGAGGTAAGCGGTTGGCTGGGTGAGGAGGTTAAACGGAAAAGCAGAGGATGTGTCATTACTCCGAAGAAAGAAAAAAAAGCATTTGTCATGATGCTGGTGATTCTGTAGTGAAGATCAAGTGTTAACGTAATCACTTCTCCAGATGTCACTGAGAGTTGTCGTTATTAGAAGTAGAGAGAGGAGAGGAGGAGAGGAAGAGAGGAGGAGAGAAGGGAAAGGAGAGGAGAGGAGAAGGGAAAGGAAGAGAGCAGAGGACAGAAATAGGAGCAGGGAAGATGGGAGGAGGTGAGAGGAGACGATAAGAGAGGTCTGAAAAGGAGAAGAGAGGAGAGGAAAGGAGAGTGGAGGAGAAAAGAAAAGAAAAGAGGAGAGAGTAGGAAAGGAGAATAGAGAGGAGGAGAGAAGAGAGGAGACAGGAGAGGAGAGGAGAGGAAAGGAGATGAGAGTGCGTCCTAGTTTGATTGCTCTGGTCTGCCTCATCCTGTACAGGAAAGTGATCGAGTCCTTCTAGACTCCACTAGATGAGCCTGCTCCACTTTCCTCATGGGACTGCCAATAAGGTGGTGTGGTAAAGGAAGATGTAATGTGGGGGGGGGGGGGAGGGTTCATGAGGGGCAGTGGGAGAGAGGAGGGGGAGAGACTAGGTGTGGAAGGTTGCAATGGGGGGAGGGAAGAGGGGAGGGTGCACGGTTCTCTCCCAAAGAAGTGCTAACTTGGACAGTGGGAGGAATTTTCTGTGGTTTATCCAACGAGAGCTGCTCCATCTGTATAAACTGGAGCCTGCCAAAATGTAGGCTCTCTCTCTCTCCACACACACACACACACACACACACACACACACACACACACACACACACACACACACACACACACACACACACACACACACACACACACACACACACACACACACACACACACACACACACACACACCATGCTGCCAAAACGTTGACTCCCCTCTGTCCAAAGAGGAGCACAGAAACTTAACTCCCTCATTACTCGCTCAGATAGCGAGCAGAAAAAGTTACAAGAAACACACATGAGCTCACACACAAATGCATGTTCTTGGACACACACACCCACACACACACACACACACACACACACACACACACACAGTCCATGGAGATGGCGACTGCCGGGGCTCTCCTGCTGCAGAGTACTTAAAGAGAATTGTGTTTTCGCCCGTTCTGCTGAGCTGCTCTAATGACAGTGGTGTGGAGACAGAGGTTATGTAAGTGTGAGCTGCGATCGCACTCCACGCCATTTAGACGTGACTCAGCTGGCCCAGCGCCTGCCTGCCTGCCTGTGTGTGTGTGTGTGTGTGTGTGTGTGTGTGTGTGTGTGTGTGTGTGTGTGTGTGTGTGTGTGTGTGTGTGTGTGCATGTGTGTTGAGAGAAAGAGAGAAAACGGCTGAGTGAGTGTGTGTGATAGAGAAAGACACTGGACAGAGTCTGTAACATAGAGAGAAAAGAAAAAGCTTGAAAAGATACTATACGAGTGTGTGTGTTTGTTTTCGCATGTGCATGTTGGGGGGGGGGGGGGGTGTACATTGCAGAACTTTTTATTTTGTTTGCTATATCAGTAACTACATTAAGAGGAACAAACCAACATAACAAACATGTCCCTTCCTGCTTTCTTTAAAACACATTTTTGCATGGTTGCACAGGTTAAATCCACAAGATGAGAGTGACTGTTCAAGTGTGTGTGTGTGTGTGTGTGTGTGTGTGACACACAGTGGGCCCCGTCGTTTCCCAGCAGGGCTTGTGGCAGAGGACTGACATCTTTCCACAGGATATGAGAACTGTGTGATCATCCATCTGAGCTCTGAGGACAAACATACACTCCACAGCGCCTCCTTTCGTGCCTCAATTTGTATTACTCCCACACAGACACACAGACACACTCTCGTCTAAGATTGCTCGTGTCTCTTTAAAACTTTGCTCTTCTTTTTTGCCAAGGGGGCAGGGTTGTACTTTGTGAGTCACTGGGCTGTCCCTGGCACAGACAGACACACACACACACACACACACACACACACACACACACACACACACACACACACACACACACACACACACACACACACACACACTCGAAGCTCTCCATGTCTATGAGTGGAGCTGGCCCTCTGCCCAGCCTTAGGGCTGCACGGCCCCAGCGCTGTATCGCTTAACCCTTCAGGAGCTCATTGCTCCAATTTAACTCCCCCAAAAAAGAAGCCTCGGCTCAGTGTGTCGAAGCTTGACTCTTCGGGTCGAGCCTCTGAAGAGTCTGTTATCCAAAATGTCTACAAGTAAACGCCACAAACAACCATTCCCATAAAAGCCACGGCTGCTATTCAAAGCGTTCCTTTAATGTTCAATATGCTGTTTAACTCTTTATGAGATCTCCTAAACTCAACAAAACGGAAATAGGTTTCTAGATTGACAGGAATATGATCGCTCTTAACCTGTTGTTGCTTCACATGACTCCTGAAGAGGCCTCATTCCTCTAACTGTCAGGGAGGACGTGCTCGAGCGCTGGCCTCGAAAGTTCACTCTTGATGCCCACTGACACCAACGACTCTTGAACCTTGAACTCGCCAACGGTATTCAATCAGGCGGCAACCACCTGTTAAGAAAAGTGAAGTCAAAGCTTCATGTCATAAAGCTGCATTCTCTCTAGTGTCCACCAGGGGGCGACTCCTCTGGTTGTATAGAAGTCTATGAGAAAATGACTCTACTTCTCTCTTGATTTATTACCTCAGTAAACATTGTAAACATGAGTTTATGGTCTCAATCTCAAGTTTCAAGTCTTCTTCAATACAGCATGATGTTCATTTAGTACATTATGATCCATTTAGAGTCAAACAGACCATAAAGCAGGGGATACATATAAACTTTATTACATAAAATGTAAAAATGTCTTGTTCAAAATTCGGTTGTACTTAGCTCCAGCATTCAGCGTTTAGCCAAAAACCAAGATGGCGACGACCAAAATGCCAAACTCAAAGTTTCAAAACCGCGGTCCACTAACCAGTGGGTGGCGTCACGTAGACTACGTCCACTTCTTATACATGATATATCAAAGGTCCCACACTGTAAAAGTGAGATTTGAATGTCTTTAATCTATAAAGCAGGTCTAAGTGATGTAAAAATACTTTGAGAGTAACAAACTCTCAATCCATTGACAAACCAGCTCATATTCAGTAACTGTGCCTTTAAACGAGCCGTCACGATCACAACTATACAAGTAAACATTGAGCCGAGCTGAGTGTGAATACAGGTATAATACAGGTATATTCAGACAGTGTGATAAAAATAAAGATGTTTTTTAAGTACAAGTATGAATGAACCTGGAGTTACTTCATCTGTACCACCTCCTCTCGTTGAGAGCTGGTGTAAAGTGTGTTGAGGGTGACGGGTGCAGCGACGGATGGTTTGACCTTATCTGCAGCAGTTGTGGGGTCTGACTGCGAATGACGTTGGACCTCCTCCCTTCTCTGCTCCCCGTAAGATGGATCCCAGAGGTGCTATAGCGGCTCCAATAACCATGTCAGCTTGGAGGCAGGACTGTTGCCCTCCCACCTTTACCACAAGGTAACCTCGGGAGTGATCCCTCGAGGGTCCAGACTAATAATAGTATATGGATACGGACCTATGGAAATGATAGTCCAGCACAGAATTAAACGGCAGTCAAATGTATGTTAAACACCGATGCTTATATATGTGCTGCGACTCGTATGGGGAGAGTGAAACTCAGAGGTTTGGGCTTTGCAACTAGTTGGCAGCACCCGAACATACAGTGGCCGAGTCACAGAAACATACACTACGGGGTGTGTGCACACACACACACACACACATCGTAAGCCCGGTTGCTGAGGAGTGTTCTGTAATTCTAGTGTGTGTTAATGACTCTCCCAGGCACACTGGAGGAGACGTTAAAAACTCCTGGCTGTGATTTACTGTGCAGCGATGCAAGCTGGGACACGACCCAGAGATTCACACTGTGGCAGGGATACGCATATAGTGACACACTCACGCACGCACGCACGCACGCACGCACGCACGCACACACACACACACACACACACACACACACACACACACACACACACACACACACACACACACACACACACACACACACACACACACACACACACACACACACACACACACACACACACACACACACACACACACACACACACACACACACACACACACACCAAGGTACAATCTAACAATGATCCAGGGAGATTGACGCGAGGAGAAACTGCTCAGATTTGTAAATGAATTTCATGCAAGTGTTGGCTGCATTTTATAAACTAGATAAATAATTCAACCAATTAGGTCTTCATCATGAGTGCGTGCATTTGCATGTTCAGTGTAGTGTTTATGGCCAACTCTATGGTACTGTATTAGAATTAAACACAATAAAATATGTTCCAGATCTCTTTATACGGGCTGTTGACTGGCATCACAGCCACACATCAATCATGGGCCGAGTCACTTAACAGCCATTAAAGTGCAAACAATGTTTGTGTTTACACAAGCTCTGGCTCCGACCGAACCCCCCCCCCCCCCCCACACACACACACACACACAAACATACGTCCTCATTTACCCACCGCAGTCTCATTACGCCGCATGCAAACAAAGTCATTTCTAATCCGCCAATTACGGATGAGAGAAAGAGGGAAGAAGAGATCTGCTGGACGATCCATCACGAGTCTGTGGCGGGTCGATTGGACGACTTGTGGTCTTTTCCAGAATGTCTTTTCATGGAGCAGCTCTGTAACCGCTGCAGAACAATAAGAGGGCGGTTTCATAGCGAGACCTTGCATACTTTTTGGGCTTTGAGAGCCAGACACCTGCCCTGGATTGGCTCTGTAAACCCGGGGGCCCGAGGGCGTAGAGCACGCAGGCATCACCGGTATTTACCTTGGATTCACTGAGCGTCTGCAGCCAGGCGGTGTGATTTGTATGACAGGACATACTGCCATGTGCACCGCTACATGAGTTGGGTAATACCACCTCTGGTCGGGTTAAGAAAAGACTGGTAGAAGACCGATGAGGTTTGTTTTGGAGATTTCCACCACACCCCTCCCTTTGGAGAGGTTTGTTAAGTCCTGTTCCCAGAGTGCACAGCTCCGTGGCCTACTTCTGTCCTCCACCAAGAATAACACGCACCTGGACACAACGCCGACCATTTAGACAGCTGCAGGGAGGGTGAGAGGGAGTGAAAGCTGAGAAAAGGGATTGAAGGGTAATGATGTGGCACGCAATGAGAGAAAGAAAATGTGGAGATAGAAGAATCAAGGGATGGAAAAAAAACCGAGTGGGAGGAACCCGTAAAGTTCCGGTGAATGAAGGAGACAGCGAGATGTGCCCCTATCCTTTTAAAAGTTAGTTGAATCTCTGGAGGTTTAATTGAATTTGAAATGAGTCGGGAGGCAGAAAAAGTTAGCAGGAGGCTCTGGGAGGCTTTGCGCTAAAAGAAAGATGAAGAGCCGGTGAATGACAGGAGAGAGAAGACAGGAGGAGGAGAAGACTCAAGTAACAGCAGCATAAAGAGGAGTCCTGTGTGAGGAGAGAGGTTCGGCCACGCTCAGGTAAATTGATCTCACGGGACGGTGAGTAATGGTGGAGTAAAGAGCTACGAGGGAAGGCAGCGGTTGGAGACGCCGAGGGACGAAACCGGAACAAAGCGTGAGGACAAGGAGAAATAACTGAAAAAAATAAGGAGTCGTACAGGCGGAGGAAAATAAAAAGAGCGAAGACGGAGAGAAGTGGACGGAGGCAGAGTGTCCACAGAAATAGGGAAAGAGGTTTTTTAGGGTGGGCCGGGGTGCCACGAGGGCTCTCTCTCTCTCTCCAGAGCAAACAGAGGCCAAACAGAGGGGCTGTTGTCTGGGTCAGGGTGGGCCAGGAGGAGGGGGGGGACAGCAACACCGGGATGTGAAATGTGACGGATCTATTTCGGGGGCTGCAAACGCGGGAGCCCTTCCCTGCTCTGAACCAGGTGTCAGGGTCGGGGGTCAAGGGCAGGACAGCTGAATCTAAAGCACTTCTGAAGTGGATTAGTTTGACTGGAGGAGGCCCTGTAATTTAATTTCTATGTGGCGCGTGCGTTCCAGGTCCAGACTCCAGAAGACGATTCGAGGCTTTGTGACTTCTTCTGCTCACACGCTAAACGGAAAATGTCACGAGCTATGAACACGTCAACTCAAACTGTTTTTGCCTTTATTTAAAAGAGAGAAATTAGACAAAAGCAGTGTATGAAATGCAAGTGCGCACATCGTCACCTGAGGGTGTTCACTTAAGAACAACCGCAAAAAATCAGTTTGTCACTCTCAATAAGATCGCGATCTTCATCATCCTTTCCTTGTTTCTCAATATTTCCAGTATTTCGGTTGCTCTTCTGCAGAAAAAAAACCAAAGTACAAACGTATTTCCTCTTCCCTCTCGTCAGGGAAGCGTGTGACTCTCGGAATGATCTGAGTGCTTTGGGAAGTATTTACCATGTGTGGGAATGTGTTTCGCTCCTGGTGGTTGACTTCTACTCCGAAGTCATCAGCTTTGATTTCTGATGTTGGTGGTTTACTTTGCATCGCGCTTCCCTTCCTGATTCCTGTCGTCCTCCTCGTTCTTCTTGCTTCCAACCTGTTCCTCTTTCCCATACGTCCCCCACCTTCATGGTCCCCCACCTACACACCACCACCGCCACTTCCATTTCTACCCTGCTTTCATTTCTCATCTTGGGTCTTTGAAACAAACCTCCAATTGTAAAGCCCCCCCCCCCCCCCCAACCACCCACCTGCACTCTGGTCCGGGCCTATGAGGAATCCAGGCAGATCGGCTGATTATGCAGGCAAGCTGTCAAGCCCTCTGAGGTGAGGCCCCCCCAGGCGACAGTTCAACTGGCGTCAGACTTACACTGGCTGTGCCACCGAGCCTCGACAGTAGCAGGAACTAGAATGCTAATGGATCAAATCAGATGAGCGCCGAGATGAGAGGAGGGAGTTCGGAGCAGAAGAGGAGGCAGCGGTGGGGGGGTGGGGGGGTGCACCTGCTCGGCTGTCATTCAGACGGAGGCCTTGTGTGTGTGGTTGTGTTTGTTGTGCGTGTGAAGAACTGGCCGCCCAGGATTACGCCCCCCAGTCACTGACATGCTTTCCCTCCGCGGTGCCTTGAAGTTTGATGATGAAGATGAAGGAAGGGTGTGAAGAGAGGGAGGGAGGGGCTGGTGAAGGGATGGATGGATGAGGGAGGCTATGTACAGTACGCTGCTCTGTTCCTTTATTCTTCCATCTCAACAAGCCTTTTTTTCCACCCGTCGTCTCTCTACCCGGCGTAACTCCACCTTCTCTCTCTTTGACTATCTGTCTGCCTCGGAGCCATACCTCACCGCGGAACATCACAACTTAACGGCATTTCTTTTTTTTACCACGAATAATGCTGAGTTCAAGATTATTTTGTTTTGAACTTCACTCCTGCGCTTGCTTCTTCTCTCCTCCAGGGCAAACCCCCCCCCCCCCCCCCCCCCGCCTTCATGAAGGGAGACGAGATGCTTTGACGCCATCACTTACGGGCAGTCAAACAGCCTCCCTGCGTGGTGGGAGCTTGTGATTGAAACATAGGAAAGCCGAAAGTCTTCAGTTCCCCCTCTTTTTTTTTCCCGATCTCTAAACGTCTGATTCCATTCGCCTCCGCAGGACTACAGACAAGAGAGTTAAAGCCTACATGTGCACGTGTGTCACGCCAAGAAGGAATAACGCATTCTGACAGCAGAGACGGATGGATATGTGATCACCAGCTCGCTGTGACACCGAACCAGGAAGTGCTTGTCAAGTCGCGTTACGACTCCCAGCTCGTGAACTCATCGTGGATCTCTCTCCGTCGTCGTCCACAATCAGGGAGCAGGAAAAGTTTCAGCTTTCAACTACGCACAAAAATGACCTGAAACAGTGAAACTGCCATTTTTACCGCCAAACATTGACTTGAATCTTCAAACACAAACAGCATGACATGCCTCTACCCCGCTGCTCTGCCTCCCCCCCCCCCCCCCACCCGACTTACCCCCACACTCACCCCGTCCCTGGCAGATGGCTTTAATTAATATAGACATGATAACGAGATTCCCCGCGATTAATACACACAGCAGTTATGGATTTAAGTGCTTGGGATTCCAGATAATATGATTAACAGCAGTTGAAGTGGGGGCATCTGGCAGATGATTTGAAATGGAGGAGGGCTGGAAAAGATTGCAAAATAAGTGTGTGGGAACAGTGCATGCACATTTTGGTGTGTGTTTTGTTTGTGCGCCTGTCTGTCGGAGACACGGATAGTGTAAGAACGCTGGGGGCCGAACTCCATGCGATCTTCACCGGGAGGTTTGTCTGTATCCACTTGTTATTGTGTAGCCAGCTGTCCTTTGTGCCGTAACATACAGTAGACAACATGTTGGGGAATATAGAGTTGTTCTGATACCAGATACTAGTCTAAGATGCTGGATCGGGTAACGGCGAGTAAGCAAGTTTAGGTACCGATCTGATATATTACTTTATCGTATCATTTATGCTAAACGGGAACAACAACAACAATCTCTCATCAAACAGAGATGAGAAAGAAGCCAGATGGCTCATTTGTAAACTACTGACATCATCAGCTCCTGAAAAGAACGATCGCTGCGTCCGAAATCGATGATTGAAGGAGCGAACGAGAAATATTTCACACTGGAAAATCTGTCAAACTACATAATAAAATAAAGTTCTTGGGCATTTATTCCCTCTATGTATCAGTTAAAGTTGACATAGAGGGTTTAGCTCATAGACTGTTAAAAAGGAAGTGGAAGTAGTCACCGTAAAGTCCGCCTTTGGTTTGTGGACTGACTTTTTGAAGCCACAAGTTTGGCATTTTGGCCATCACCATCTTTTGTTTTTTGGGCCGTCGCCATCTTGTTTTCTTAGCAACCAGATGTGACCAAAATGCTACCAAGATGTTACAATGAACTTTCATGAAGTGAAAACACACTGTGATAGGCTTAAAGGACAACTCCAAGAAAACACAGACAACTCCCAACGTCTCTGGTAGAGACCTGTCAATCACTGTGTAGCCCCGCCCCTAAAGCATCCCCTGCTTTATGGTCTGTTTGACTCTAAATGGACCATAATGTACTAAATGAACATCATGCTGTATTGAAGAAGACTTGAAACTAGCGATTGAGACCATAAACTCATGTTTACAATGTTTACTGAGGTAATAAATAAAGAGAGAAGTAGAGTCACTTTCTCATAGACTTCTATACAACCAGAGGAGTCGCCCCCTGATGGTCACTAGAGAGAACGCAGGTGTAAGACAGGTTTTTAACACGGATTCATACTTGGTGTCGGCAAATATGCAAGTTCAGGTATCAGAATCAGTGTCGGTAAGGAACAAATGTAATCAGAGCATCTCTAGGGGCAACAACACAAGAGATAGAGCTGCATGGTATAACCATAAGTGCACATCTGTGTTTGTATAGTCATCACTGTGCAAGACTTCTACCCTGTTATATTCATCTGGGAACTTACAGCAAAACCAATTTGCTTAGTTTATTAATATCATTTGTATAGAAGTATTACTTTGCATGACTTTTCTTTAAAAAATACACATATCAGGTACCAAACATGAGGACAACTGTTAATTATCTGCATAGAAAATGCAAAACAGCCTCACAGCTGCTCCTGGAATCTTTTAGTTGAGGACCAATAGTAACAACACACAGATGCAACAAGTGCATCTGCGACAACCGCTTGGACCCGTTTCTACGGTCACCACTTTGAATTTGACTCTCAGCTATTGACCAATTCCTAGGAACACAACTCAAAATACAAAGAAAAAAATTACAAGTTATTGTGGATGAAGAGAGTTTGGGGAAGTTGAGAAACTATTCTGATGGTTCCTCTTTGGAGAAAGTCCCTTTTTCTTCTAAACGTATGGGTCACTTTTTGTTTATCTATATTCAGCTGCTTAATTCCTGCAGTATGAAAGTGAACTGATTATTTTTACAGTGTTGCCTGAATGAAGACGCTAAGCTGGACAAACCAACGCCATATGGTGCACAGTGAAGTCCTTCTGTCTCTTGTTTACACCAGTGGCTTCGTGGCTGATGTGTGCGTTCACTGGCTTTAAGTCATCGTGAGGGAAGCCTCGCTCAAACAAACACAACAGAGTTTAGCTGCTCTCGGGGGGGTTAAAACGGTGAAGGGGTTATCATGTCAATCTCTGGCTTGTTCCAACTGTATGGAGCGTGTCTCCACACATCAGTCACACTCCAGAGGAGCTGTCCAGTCGGCACACATGCACTCTGAGGCAAAATAAGATGCACCCTTCAGATAAACTCAACAGGACGCCATAGGGAGGATTGTGTTTGGAAGAGTTGGATCTGTTCTTATTGGTTGTAACTATTTCATTACAAAACGTCGACAAATAATGATAATGGCGGCCAAAACATCGCTTTAACAATGACTTTAAAATGAGGTTTCTGACTTTGCCCTTCTGTACAGCGGAAATAAGAAGTGAAACCAAAATGAGTTGGAGTTTAACAACTCGACCCCTCGACCCGTCTCGTCTTCTCCTCTGCGATGTCCTAAATCTCCTGGAATAATCTTCGATGAGCCTCCAGAGAATGTGCCAGCGTTTCAGCGGTGAAGAGAGAGCGACGGTAACGGTCAGAGAGGCAGCACAGAAATAGAGGAGAAAGAAAACAACTGCAAATGAAAAATGTGAGAGCTGTGCAGATTTTGCAAAATGTAATTCTGTTGGCTGAAGTGAAATCATCCTAGAGCTGCGATTATCAGACGATTAGTTGATCGTTCAACCGCCACAATTGCGCAACGACCGTGCAAGATGCAGTCACAAAACTTCACAGGTGTGTAGTTGAGAGACAACTAGAGGAGTCGCCCCCTGATGGACATTAGAGAGAATGCAGGTTTTAAGACATGAAACATCGGCTTCACTCGTCAGAACCGGAGGTTGCCGTCTGGTTTCATTGCAGGAAGGCCAACAACCTTGCAGTCCGTAAATATATTTGCCACTTAGTTGCTAGTCATGACGGTTTTTTTTCCCTCCCTCGCTTCCCTCTCTCCAGCTTCTCTTCTGCAGTCCAGCAGACTTGGTAAAGAGAGTGAGGGAGAGTAATTTGACAAAGAAAGGGTAGAAGTTGGCACCGAAAGTGAATCAAGGGAGCAAAAGCAAACAGAGGAAGGAAGGAGTGGGGAAAGGGGGGTGTGGAGAAAGTGGAGGAGGGAAGTTAGCGGGGGAGGGAAATGGAATGGGAGAAGGGGTAAGGGAGGGGGGGGGAGAGAGAGGCAGGACGGACTCCAATGAAAACAGAGTGTCAGATGTAACACGTTTGTGCGGAGCGGGGACTCGTTATATTGACCCACTTCCACTTCTTGACCACGAGCGACTGGACGCGAATCACAGTCCAACAAAAGGTAGAAGGATGATGAGCTGTCATTGAAATATCACTTTTCTAAGAACTGGAGACGCTTACTGTTCGACACACTACTGACCTTCTGTGTCATGCATGTCCCTGCACACACACACACACACACACACACACACACAGTGCACATCCAGGGTCACGTTAGCTTGCAGCCGCTCGGACAGAAGTGCACGACAACCCGTCTCTGCTTCCTGTTTTTCTGGAAATGAAACTATGTCAAAGGCAATAACGCTGGCAGTACGAAACACTGGCAGTTAGAAACTGATCCCCATAAGCTCGCAACAAATCCAAAATCCACGTGCACACATAAAGGCGAGCGCACACACACACACACACACACACACACACACACACACACACACACACACACACACACGGTGCAAACTCACACTCTGTATTTGTTTGTTTTTAAACCGGGGCAGGAGACAACAGGGGGTTCTTCTCATCGTTGGAGATTTGATCACTGGCCGTGAACACAAACAGAACATGCAAATAGTGGTTTTATGTATGAATGCTGCTCCTATGGGTTGGCCGATTGGACGAATATATCAGTTGGCGAATAGCTGAGTACATCGCCGGGTTGGTATTTTATTTTGCCAATTTTTTGGGGCCGATGTTTGATGATTTTATTGCTGCTTATTTAATTAACGGTCCGCCTCCACAGAACGAGAGCCGCTCAGCAGCTGGCCAGCGAGCAAAGGGAGGACAGAGTAGAGGCAGCAGAATCTAGCTCCATGAAATACGATATTTTACCAAACCAGTCGGGGATTGTTGGAAACTCTAGCCGAGACGGTGTTGGTGAGTTTCATTCCGGTACTGTCGGGTGTTGATCAGGCGTGTTTAACGTTGCTCTGCAATTTGAGCAGCTGATCTCTGGACCCAAATATTAGACTCTTTGTTTTTGTTTTTAAATATTGGGAGATTCAAATATTATTATTACTATTATTATTTTTTTAACCCCTTGGCATTACAAACATGCATAAAACACACCAAACCTTTTGGAAAATGCTTCTTATTCAAAAACAAATCAAAATACAAACAGCAAAACTGTAGAATAGCAGAATCCTTAAAGACGTGTTTAATTCAATTAGAGCCAAAGACACATGTTGCAGCACTACATCGTCCATCTCATGGTCACTTCTAAAGCAAAAGTGTTCATTGCTTCAGGCCTTTGATTTGTGAATATTTGCTGATCATCTTTGGGATTGGGACTGCTGGTTGGATAGATTATGACAGTGGAAGACGTCACCTTGCACTCTGGGATGTGACGGACATTTTTTAAACCGACTGATCTACAGTATTAACGGAAAAATAATAATTGTAATAGACAGATGACATATTAAACGTGAGGTGCTGTTTCATCCTGGGCGGCCCTTTTCTGCACAGCTGGAGGTCGTAAAGGTAGTGAGGGGTGTGTGTGTGTGTGTGTGTGTGAGAGAGAGAGGAGAGCAGGGTTTTTAAGCTGTTGCTGACCTCAAACCCTAAACATTACTCACTACTCAGCAGAAGAAGATGCATTGCTATGGAAGTCTGTTTGTTTTTACACACTCTTACTATTTGCTCCACACACACACACACACACACACACACACACACACACACACACACACACACACACACACACACACACACACATTTAGATGCAGAGTCAGAGGTGTTCTTGTAAGACGTCCAGCTAACGTACACAGAAGCTGACAGTTAGATAATTAGAACATATTCTGCCTGTTGCTGCTGTTCTTCTCTTTATGTGCTGCCGTACTGTACAAATGTAAAGTTAGATGTTCCACTGATGTTCCCCCATAAGCCCTCACAGGAACATCGCTGGGCCACCATTCAATTCTAAGACCCCCGTGGGGCTCACTCTGTTTTGGCCCCGAGTAGCCCTTCGCTCATTGACCCCTACACGTATCCCTTGGCCCCTATAGGCGGTGAGGGATTGTACAGGAGACAGGGTCTGAGTGGGGAGAGAGAGGGGGGAGAGCAGCAGCAATAGAGAGGAGCACTTCTTCAGGAAAAGCATTAAAGAGGCAGGTATTGATTTGGGATTTTAAATGTTTTTCGCAGTGATATATCCAATTAGCCTCTGAACCCTCTATGGGTGTAGAGCGGGCTCCCCTGAGGCTCAACAGAGGGCTCCTATAACACTCTTTTTTTTTTCCTCCGGCTCCATCAAATGATAAGAAAATAGATAATACCTGTTAGAGTCCAGACTCATAAGGGCGAGGTGCTGGAGGGCTTCATGTGAACGGATTAAATCTACACTCATATTCATTCACAGGGATTCTGCTGCAGAACCAAACCCGCTTTCTACACTTCAGCATCCTTTTCTTTGACTCACATCTGTTTCTCTGCTGTGGGCGACATGGTGACTTGTTCGGGCGGTGCGGACAGCTCCTGGATATTGGTGAGCTTTAATTCTCTCTACACATCCATGTCTCCCTCCCCCCCTCCCCCCCGCTCAATCGATGGTAAGTTATTTAGCAGATAAAAGAATTGGATCAATCCAGCAGCACATATCAGAGTGCCAGCAACTTGTGTATATTATCTGGCGTGTGTGTGTCACAGAGAGTGAGGTTGTGTGTGTGTGTGTGTGTGTGTGTCGATGGCCTAAGCATATGTGTCTGTACATGTGTGTGTGCTTACACTCTAAGAAATAAAGGTGCTAACAGGAACCGTAGGGTTTTCCTGCTTGTCCTCATAGGAGAATCCCTTTTTTGGTTCCTGCCAGAACCTTTTATAAAAGGTTCCACCTAGCATCCTTTCAGAGGGTTCTACCCGGTATAAACGGCTATACCTAGAATCATCTGTGAGAGGTTCCACCAAGAACCCTTCTTTGGTGTCATGGTTCCAAACTTTTTAGGAGGATTTATCCAGAATCTTTGAACCTTTTAAGGGTGCTAACAAGAACCCCTCCAGGGCTACAAAGAATTATGTTTTCAATTCTGATGGTTTCATCTATAACCTACCCAAGGGCGTTCTACGAGAACCCTTTTATATTCCAAGGATTTCATCTAGAACAACCCAAACGGGTTCTAGCGGAAACCCTTCTGTACTCCAAGGGTTTCCTCTAGAACCCACCCAGGAGGTTCCACCAAGAACCCTTTGACATTCCAAAATTCTTATCTAGAACGCCTTATAAGACACCAAAGACAACATACTGCATTGCATTGTGGGATATTTATGCTCGAAGTAGTGTCCAGTGTTTGCATATTGTAATATTTCAACAGAAATACTGTGCAATTCGCGTGCTATTGGTTTCATACTGCGGTTCCGGATAAACTACAAAATCAAACTTACTGTTTTTTAGGAATTTCAGATGCAACACTTTCCTTCAAATAAGGGTTCTTCAGACGCAGAAGGCTCTGGGTAGAACCTCAGCCCTTTAGGAACACCCTGCATGTTTGGAACCCTTATACGTGTATTTGTAGTTATACCGTAGCCTAAAAAAACAGTGTGCGTCTATCCATGTGTGTGTGTGTGTGTGTGTGTGTGTGTGTGTGTGTGTATACCCGCATGCCACTGCCACTGTGTCGAACCCACAGTGAAGTAGACACAGAGGGAAAAGGAGAGAGTGTGTCCTTGGGTGTTGAACAAGTCTTCCTCTCTCTGTGTACTGATGACTTGCCTATTGTAAACATTTGAATCCATTCGTCATCAGACGTCTGAATTCAGGCAATTGAATAAGTGAGAACGGCTCAAAGCCTTCCAGACTGACAAAGTGTTGCTCATAATAGAGAAGGAATGTGAGAGAGAGAGAGAGAGAGAGAGAGAGGGGGGGAGAGAGAGAGAGAGAGGGGGGGGAGAGGGAGAGAGGGAGGGAGAGGGAGAGAGACAGAGAGAGAGAGAGAGAGGGGGGGGAGAGAGAGAGAGAGAGGGGGGGAGAGGGAGAGAGACAGAGTGAGAGAGAGAGAGAGAGAGAGAGGGGGGGAGAGGGAGGGAGAGGGAGAGAGACAGAGAGAGAGAGAGAGAGGGGGGGGGGAGAGAGAGAGGGGGGGAGAGGGAGAGAGAGAGGGGGGAGAGAGAGAGGGGGGAGAGGGAGAGAGAGAGGGGGGAGAGAGAGAGGGGGGAGAGGGAGAGAGACAGAGCGAGAGGGAGAGAGAGAGTGGAGAGCACAATTGGACGCCAAAGTGGGACAGAAAGATGGACTGATCCCGAGGAGAGGAGCGAGGGGACAAGATGATCATTTAAATGTTTGAATCAGGGAAGAAAATGTTGTTTTGTGCAGAGCAGAGATCGCTTTGAGTTCTGTGAATGTAGTGATCGACATCCAGCTAAAGGAGGAGCAGCTGAGCACTAACAGGGTAAAGGAGAGGAGGTCTGAGGTCTGAGGAGAGCAAGACAAAAGGTCAAAGGGGAACAACTGTAAATGTCGAAAGGTCAACACCAGACGCGTACAGACCTGCACAGCATCACCACACACACAGATACAACAAAAGAAAAGCTCTATTATAGATTATTTATATACCATTATATATAGGTTATGTATTTCTGATGGTGAGCTTGTTTTCCAAAGTATTCATGATAAATGAGACTCCTTTAAAAGTAGCTGCACGTTTGTACGCGTGTCCTAATTGCCTCAAACAAAGCCGAAAATTGTAATACATCAAACACACACACACACACACACACACGTACGTTATGCATGCATAAAAACACAAGCACACTCACAACCGCAGCGCACAGACACGCAAACACACTCTTGAGATCATGTGAGTCATTGCGTTGCCCAGCAGGGCCCGGGGAGCTGGGGATTTCCAACACTGGGAAAAAAGAAACAGGTGACATCTGCCCAGCTCCCATACAGATCTATGTAGAGCAACATACAGCTGCTGTGCGTGCAGTACAACCTGCAGATATATAGGACAGGTAGAGAAAAGAACCTTTAATAATATGTGTGCGTGAGAGAGGAAGAGACGGAGGAAGACGGGGTGAGTGTCGTCAGACGTCATTAAAGTAGTCAAAGGGCACGAAACACTAAATCACCTCAACAGCTGAGACACACCTGCTGATGTGATTCAACACACACACACACACACACACACACACACACACACACACACACACACACACACACACACACACACACACACACACACACACACACACACACACACACACACACACACACACACACACACACACACACGGTCCCCACCCATGAAGAAAGATCCAGCCTTGTGCTTACCCACACACACAGTGGAGATGGCCACGCATGGCCTGTTTTCACCTAAAATAAAGTTCACAAATCAATAAACAACATCACAGCTTAGCACCAGACACCGGCTCGGCCCCCTCTTCCTGTTTCACTGCTCGGGTTTCAAACACGACGAGGTGCTTCTTCCTTCCTGTAAAGTGGCGGGCAGAGCTTTCTTTGTGTCTCACCTGTCTGTCAGGTTTGTCTGTTCTCCAGTGAGACACGCTGGATGATTATCAGGTCAATGGAACACCATATATAGTCATTGTGAGTCAAACTCCACAGAAGGCTTGGAGGGAAAATCCCAAAGAGCCAAAACATTTGAAGAGCCGGGGCGGGGTCGATTCATTTTGTCAAGATGTTTTTTTTTTCCATCATGAATACTTTGCATATTACACATACTGACACATTACGCAGCAAAAAGCTTGTTTGTTTCAGGAACCATGTCACTTGTTCTACGCTTTCGCACCGCGAATGAAGGCATCAACCAATCACGTTGTGCGGAACAGACGTACTATCGTTTACAACACAGACGCAAACTTTATTACTCCTTTCAACCTTGACAAAAGCAGCGTTCTTACCTTTCACAATAAGAGCCTTAGACATATACACGTTTGCTGTTTACCAGAAGGAACTCTAATTCACTCAGAGCGTTTCACTAACATGAAGCTCAGTAAAATATCTTACAGTCTCTTAGACTAAAGAACAGTTTACCTCAGACAGATTGTCAGACGCTGATCTGGGTCAATAGAGGATCCTGCTAGTCGGTCCTCTGGCAGCACAAAACTATTCAAACCTTTTATCAGAAAGGTGTTGCAGCTGTTGCAAATTCACATCACTGCTGGTATGAAGAGTTATGATGACAACTATTTGCAGGGGAGTATTTTGCATTTTTCGTGTTGTTTATACATCTCGCCCCTGATGTGTAAAGGCGAATAAACGACACAAAAATGCAAAATATCCACCTGCGACTATGATATATCTAGGGCTTTTATTGTGAAAGTTAAGGGTTATTATATTGTATAGTGCAGCCTTCTGCAAAACTTAGAGGCATGGCTTAAAGTAACATCACAGGAGTCAGCAGGACAACATCAATTGTGTCTTTCATCCAGTCATCATATCAACAAGTTAGACACCAAAACAGTGTCATGCAACACATTTTCTAAAGTTTCACAAGTCCTTACCAGCTATCTTATACCTGCACAACTACTCCTCCATGTGCACCTGTTTTTCTTCAGGGTCCATCTGTCCACCTGTGGGAGACAGCAGAGCCACGACGGCTGGGCATCGATTCATGTGTCTGCGGCGGGCAGAGAGATGTGCATTGTGGGAAGGACACGGACCGATATTCATCCCAGACGATATCCTAAAATGGCTAATTATACAGACCAATTAGCGGGCTAATTAGACAATTATCTAAGCAGACGATCTATTGGCTGGTGGGAAATCGATACAGGGGAAGAGATAGCGGCAGAGATTAGGATTCACTTTTTTTATCAGCTCACCTGCTCTGAAGGTGACACACACACACACACACACACACACACACACGCACACACACACACAGGTTTAAACACAGGAATCTACACAACATTTTTTCAAGTGTCCACAACATATTGAACTATTTACATTTTTACAACCTCTCCTTCCAGCCTCTCCTCTCCCCTCCCCTCTCCTCTCCTCTCCCCTCTCTGCTCTGTGTTCACTTCCTGAAGTTCAGTCAAAGTTTCTCTGATTTGTTGTCACATGACTGTTGGTCTCAGATAAATCAATCATGGCTTCATAGTTGCGTTGAGGAGTTTTACAGAATCTGTTTAAAGTAAACGCTTTATTCTGTGCAAAATGTAAAGGCGACCTGGAGACTAAAATGCTTTTGATGAAATTTCACGACAATAAGCTTAATTTCGGTTGCTTTTTCTGTCAGAAGCCGTCGTCACACATGATGTGTTCAAGAACCGTCGGAAAGTTGAGAACCTGACGTTTTTTACAGCTTGTGTCGTCATTAAACGGTTTAGTTTTGCCGATTGTTTAAAGAAAACATGCTTTTCAATTATGCCGGCGGGTTTTGCGGTTCAGAGGGTTAACCGTTTAGCTTTTAACGTGGCACATTTGGCTCTACAACAAGTTCCTCCTTATTGTAGAGATGTTGAATTAAAATTTGAGCATTTCCTCTGGGCATATGTGTGAGTGTATGTGTGTGTGTGACAACAGACCTGTAGGAAAGAGTCAGAGCTGCTGTTCCCACAGGAGTTCCAGAGAGAGATCAGATCTTATCTGATCATCGTGTCAACACTGTAGACCTCCTCTCCTCCTCCTGCCCTCCTCCTCTCTCTGACACTCAGACTCTCACGACGGCAGAATTGCACAAAGGATTCATCTTCGGTTATGCCCCTGACACAAACTGCACGGTCACACACACACACACACACACACACACACACACACACACACACACACAAAGCTCCTCTTTTACGTGCGCACAACATTGGCATCCAGTCAAAGTGGCGCTAAATTGTATTAAAATAGTGCAGTGCTCGTCGCAAAATTTACATGCGAATTAGGGAGAGTAGAAGTAATTACTCCGGGGCCAGTGCCGCTAATTGAATAAGGGTGCTCCTCTCTCTTCTTTCATTCTGTGTACACGGGGCTTTGTGCTCCTCTTCAATGTCATCGTGCCACCGCTTTGCCCTCTTCAAGGGCCCACATCATCGTCAAAAGAAGGCGGGTGATTTGCACATACGTGTGTGTGCATTTTCTGGGTATTTGTTTTTGCCGAGCTCGTCTCAGTGCTGTGTGAATATAACGGCCTATTGTGAGATCAACCTGTGTGTGTATTTGTGTTCCTGCGCCTTATGGGGAATTAGGTGGGTAAAATCTCTGCACATTGAGATGTAAATGTGCCGTTTGGTGGGTTTCTGTCAGTCTCCTCAGGGTCCTCTGGGAGACAAATCAGAAGCAGGAAGGAAGACATGACCGGAGCGCAGGCAGACGGCCCCGAGGCTGCGTTTGAAGTGGGCCTCGGAGAGAACGCCTTGCCTTTGAGGTGTGTGTATGAGAGTAACTGTCACACTGTCACACTGACACACACACACACAGAGACGTTTCCCAATTGGAGCATTTGCATGGCAAAGTGTCCGCTGGCTGATTCCCAGGTCTGCTTAATTCTTTAATGGCACAGTGAGCGGCTAATGCACGAGCACATCCCTGACAATACACCTGCAGAGGCTCACGCTTTGTGGGAAAAACTCACATGAGAGAGACATGAATCTTATTTCCTTCTGTAGGTGTGTGTGTGTGTGTGTGTGTGTGCGTGTGTGTGTGTGTGTGTGTGTGCGTGCATGCGTGTGTGTAGGTGTGTGTGTGTGTGTGTGTGCGTGCATGCGTGTGTGTAGGTGTGTGTGTGTGTGTGTGTGTGCGTGTGTGTGTGTGTGTGCGTGCATGCGTGTGTGTAGGTGTGTGTGTGTGTGTGCGTGTGTGTGTGTGTGTGCGTGCATGCGTGTGTGTAGGTGTGTGTGTGTGTGTGCGTGTGTGTGTGTGTGTGCGTGTGTGTGTGCGTGCATGCGTGTGTGTAGGTGTGTGTGTGTGTGTGTGTGTGTGCGTGTGTGTGTGTGAAGGGGAGAGGCTGGCTGCTCTCAGGAATATCAACCTGTGGCTGTCAGCTTTATCAGATCGAACCCACTCGGGGAGAACTAAACGCACTCTCCCTCTCTCAGACAATCTCTTTCTCTCTCTATCACACACACACACACACACCGTCATACACTAAAACACACACATGTGCATATTCATATACAAACACTTTCACTTTGAATTGTGTTTTTTTATGTAAATAACCATTTAGATGACAAATAAAGTAAAAGGATAACTTATGAGAATAAAATAGTCTGGAGCCTTATAGACCAGCTGCTGTAACAGAACAAAACAACAACAACAACAACAACAATCACACATGGCTCTTCGTTGATCTGGCGTTAACGGCAAAACAAATGTAAGCGAACATCTCTAAAAGTTATGTTTGATCCTCAGCAGTCCTTCAGTCCGGGTGGACACTTGTGCCAAATTTGAACAAAAATTCATTGGAGGCGTTCCAGAGATATGACGAGAACGGAATGGACAGGGGTTTACGGTGACCTTGACCTTTGACCTCCAAAATATAATCTCTTCATCCTGGAATTCAAGTGGACGTTTGTGACAAAATCTGAAGACGTTTCCCCTCTGGGCGTTCACGAGAAGGACGGCACAAACACTGAATTCACTATTTCTCTTTCAGCCGTTTCCTTAAAAGTGCTCGGTCATGTTCATCTGTGTGTGTGGGTGCGTGCGTGCGTGTGTGTGCGTGTGTGTCTTCCCTGGTGGCGATATTATGAGTGAAAATACCTGCTGACGCACAACAGCCAGACTCAGAGGTCAAACACTTCAGAGCTTGCTTTCATTGATTCATAGCCTCAGGTAGAGAGCACACGTTGAGTCCGTGTGTGTGTGTGTGTGTGTGTGTGTGTGTGTGTGTGTGTGTGTGTGTGTGTGTGTGTGTGTGTGTGTGTGTGTGTGTGTGTGCGTGCGTGTGTGTTGAGTGTACATCCTAATGTGTCTGTGTGTGTTCACATGTCTGTCTGCACCCGGTGCTATTGCCCCAAACAGAGCTCCGGGCCAGCCTGAGTTTCCTGGCTGGGGGCAGAGTCACTGTGGTTTCGGTGTTAACAGGAGGGAAAAAAAGAAAGAACAAAAGATTGTGCCGGGAGCCAACACCGAAACGCCTTTTTGAGAAACAGGGAGGGAGGGGGGAGGGGGGGGGGGTCCTCCATATGGAGTAAAGGAGGGACGAGGGAGTGTGAGAAAGCGAGGAGATGTGGGGAATGCTCGGCAAAGTGTGTGTGAGACTCTTTTTTTAAACAAACAGGGGTTTTGTCTCACGCGCATCATCATCATCATCATCATCATCATAGGGGAAGATGTGTCACGAATGTGCTTTACAGTCAACAGAGTCCCCTATCTCACTGATCCTCTCAGCTCCCGTCAAACAAACAGGAGGACAGAGAGAGAGAGTTAGAGATAAGGAGATGAAAGGTGAAGGGAAATCACAGAGGTGAGCGACAGAGGGAGCGGTTAAAGGATACACAGGCGGAGAATTGTGTTCGGACGGCGTTCGAGCTTTTCACGACTACGGCGACTGGTCGCGAGTCACTGGTCGTGGTTCTCTGGGGATTTGTGGGACGGGTCAGGTTTTTGTCTTTGGGGGGATTTTAGAACAATGAAAAACCTCTTTGTTTAGCGAGCACATCGTCCATCCGTGTCGTAGGATCCAGATAACACAGGCGGCTGATTAAGAGCTATTCTGGAGTGTTTACACTTTGTTACAGCTGATTGTTGTTCAAAACACAAAAGGTGCCGGCAGCAGAGCTGTTCTCATTATGTTCAAAGGGGGGTCGGTTAAAAAAAAAGGTGAGTTCAGAAAAGTCCAAAACCTTAAATAAATGATCCATACGTGTCAATTCAATTTCACTTTATCAGACTAATTCAAGTCAGGTTTAAGTAGTCAAGATCATTGAGTGTGTGTAATTGAGATGATTTTTTGAGCCTTTTTGCCTTCATACCATTGACAAGACAGATAGACTAGAGAGGGGATGACATGCAGCAAAGCGCCACGAGTCAGATTTGAACCACGGTCCCTGCATTCAGGACTCGGTACGTGCATGATGGCTCGTTCAAGATGAACCAAAAATGAGCTAAAGATGAGTCAGTAAGCCTGGCTTATTTGGTAAACTCGCTTTACTGGCCTCAGATCTTACTCTCTGTTGTGGTATTTCTGAACTCACACACACACACACACACACACACACACACACACACACAAACACACACACACATGCACGCAGCCAGTGTCCAAACATCCTGAAAACTGAAAATCTGCATAGATCATCACGCCCTTGAATAGCAAACCACAAACAAAAAAAACATTAGTCTGGTTCTTCATATTTACATTCCTTATTTTCTTTTCACGGGCATATGGTATTCCGCCTTTGTTCATTTGCCATCTATCTGTTTAGAATGAAGCCAGATATTATTTCGCTGAAATGTAAAAGTAAACACTGCTGTGGAAGTTCCCATTTCCTGCTGACTTCCTGTCACGGGGATTCAGACACACACACACAAACACAGTGTATAGGGAGTAGCGCTCTCGCTCTCGCTCTCTGTTTCCCAGCAAAGCTTTGCCTGTCAGCACTAGTTTACACTGACCTGTCATAACCACTACACAAACAGGTGGACCAGGGGTGAAGTCAGAGTCAGAGTCACAAATAAGAGGAAATATTTAACCCTGGAATGACTGGTAAACCAGAAAGCCACGAGGTCTCAAATAAACGCAGTCAGTTTCTTTTTCGCAATAATCATAAACATACTTATAGTTTCATTTAGCGTCTCATTTCCCATCAGTGCCGTCAGCCTCACGTAGACTGCACAGCTTCTTCCCATTATAGAAATCCCCTCAGCCTTCTGCCAGCTTTTAGATTATTCACAGCTCCTCGCGTTATTATCCTCCTGTATTCTTACCAGAAATCAACACTTGCTGTAAATTCCACGAAGCTTGTTGAAAACAACTCAAAAAAGCCAAATCTAAAAGCAGTGAATCACGTCAGTGCTGCTGTGCATGTTGGTGCAGGCTGCACACGATGACAGCTGGGTACCTAATGTGACACTTTATGCTGTAAAGTTAGCAGATATCCATGCAGAGGACCAAAACTGTTCCTGGGAGAATGTCTCAGTGTTAAACAAAGAGGAATATATAACAAACTGTAGCAGGGGCACATTTCTGCGCATACTTCCTATTCACAGTAATCAGTGGAGAGCCTGCTCTTGCTCAACTGTTTCTCTAATTAATAGACTGTGTATAAGAAGCGGACCTGGGTTAGTCACCGTGACGTCGCCCGTTGGTTTGTGGACTACGGTTTAGAAGCCTCGAGTTCAGCATTCTGGCCGTCGCCATCTTGGTTTCTGGCAACCAGAAGAGAGTGAAGAGGGCGGAGCTAAGTACAACCGAATATTTTTAAGCGACCGAAATGTTACAATTAACTTTCATGAAGTGTAAACACACTGTGAAAAGTTGTAAAACTAAAACACAACAACTCCCAGACCGGACAACGCCGTGGTAGAGACCTGTCAATCACTGTGTAGCCCCGCCCTAAAGCATCCCCTGCTTTATGGTCTGTGTGACTCTAAATGGACCATAATGTACTAAATGAACATCATGCTGTATTGAAGAAGACTTGAAACTAGAGATTGAGACCATAAACTCATGTTTACAATGTTTACTGAGGTAATAAATCAAGAGAGAAGTAGAGTCATTTTCTCATAGACTTCTATACAACCAGTATAGATTTCTTTCATTTCTTTAAAGGGCAATCGGTTTTCTTCATGTATTATTGTATTACATAAAATGTCGGTTGAATTTACAAAAAAAAATTCAAACAATTATATAAGAAAACCTTTCTAAAACAGTAATCCTCTGAAATTTTAAGCAAAAGTAAATTTCCTTCATTAAACGTGAAAAAGACCCCAAAAATATACAATATATAGCTTGTAAAATTAAAGTTAGAAACTATTTTACTTATGGAAAATTGCTGTAATTGTATGGGACAGTTATTTAAAGGTCATTTATTGATGCCCCAGCTTCCGGAATATTACAGTTCTTTAAATTTCTTTTTTTTTTACAGTGCAGGAACTTAGGCAACAACTCAGGCTTAGCCTAACAGCTAGGCTAACTGTTAGCCTAATAGTTAGCCGGCCCCCGACCAGGCTAGTTCCTGGACCAGGAGTCTGTATCATTGGAAAAAACACTATGAGATAATAACAAACACAAATATTCATCACTAGAACAACAGAGCTAGCTGCGTGATATGCTTTGAATTATGATCGGATCAGAGCGGGTATGAAATATTCATTTGCGGTCTCATGCAGGGACGGCGTGCCGTTAAAAAGGCATTGATTTGACAAGCCAAAACAAGCGCTGATGAGGCCCGATAATCAATGGCGGCGCTGATGACAGCGTGCGGTGGCCCTGGGCTCCGAGCGATGGGATGGGGCCCCTCACTGTGAATAATGAATGAGGAGATTCCTGATTGATCGGCGAGGTTGTCTCTCTTTTAGACACTCAGCTGGCATTTCAATGGGGGGGGGGGCCTCCAGCACTGGAGACACCGGCCGCCCTGCAGGACCAGTCGCTTCCCGACAAGATCAAGCTTTGATACGGTCCATTTACAACGGGGGAAGTAAAAAAAATAATTATTAAGCATAAAAATAAAAAAACAGTAAATGTAGGAGACGAGGGGGCTACAGGTAGGATTGAAACAAGTGAGGAGACCTTAAGACTTCGTCCTTGACTAGAAAATGTCTGGACTGCTTGTCTGGTACCCAAGGGTGTACACACACACACACACACACACACACACACACACACAGGTGACAGCAGCAGTGGGGTGCGTTGCGTATTGTCATTTGCTTGGCTTCCCTCACACCAGTGCTGAATGTCAACTCTCTTTTCTCTTTTGTACTTGGAGGAGGTGTGTGGGGGGGAATGATGAGGGGGGAACAAAAAACACCAAACAACAAAAAAGGTCCCCAACAATGCCATATCTCCGCGGCATCTACTGCCGCTGTCTCCTTCTCCTCACCCTCCTCTTCCTCCCTCTTTCTCTCTCCCTCTCCCTTTGTGTCCCCCCCCCCCCTCCACATTCACACTCTCTCCTAGAATATCACTTAGCTCTGCCCTTGAATCCTCCTCCGTAAGTGCACACACTCTGAAAAGACTTGAAGAAAGAAAGCGGGGTGGGATGTCGCCACAGCAATGACGCGCGCACACACACACACACACACACACACACACACACACACACACACACACACACACACACACACACACACACACACACACACACACACACACACATACTGTATTTATTTCGATGATGAGGATGATTATGCAAAATGGAAAAAATTGTGCATCGATCAGGTGCAGCCAATAAGAAACCCCTCCATGTTTAGCCTTCAACTAATTAGCCAATTCATCATCGTTTTCTTTTTTCTTTTCCTCCCAGCATAAAGACATCCCATCATCCTTTTTTTTAAATACGTCTGTACTTTAAAAAATCCTCTCTCTCTCTCATGTTTACTTCTTTGTGTCGCAATCTTTTTTCATAAATATTCTTCATATTCTCCCCCCTGCGCCTCCTAACGCCCTCCCTCTACTCTTCTCCACAGCATCGCTGCATATAAATGCAGGTAGAGAGATATTGATCCACAAAAGGAGAAAGCGGATAGACCTCGTAGCCATGAGCATAGGACTGCTGTCTATGTAAATTCATGAAATCAACAAGTGCTAAAGTTTCCTTCCGACTCGTAATATGAACTGGTTACAAGTCCATCTTCATGTCTCATTTCCCACCGAGTCCCAGCTCCCCCCTTTTCATCTCTTTCTCCGTATGTTAAGATTAATCTGCTGCTTTTCCTCCATATCTCTCTCCATGTCTCCAAGAGTCGCTTTGGATAGACGCCAAAACCACAGCTCCCCATACGGAGTCCTCATACAGAAGCAAAGTCAGGTTCACCACCTTATTTCGGAAAAAATATGTTCGGTAGGCGACAGCGAGAGACAAATAATTATTTGAATTGTGCCATGAATTACACAAATGGTGTTCGTCAATTTAAAAGATAATTTTGCACGTCAAGAAAGTTGCATTTTGTTATTATAAGACGTACATTGTGCAAGACGACAGATGTAGTTCACTGAAGGATTTTAAACTAAGCTAAATGATAAAACGACAAACTGAGACTTTCTTGCCAAACATCACATCTGTAATTCATAGCACAATCAAAACAGGACCAAAGCAAATATGTATCTGGAGCCTGGAGATAAAGCTATAATAACTGTAAACAGGTGAGCATCGCTGTGTCACCTGTGAGACAACGTGTCGCCCTGGTCCGTCATACACTCAGCAGTTAACAACCTCTGGCAAAACCCCCAGTCTCCTCCTCTCCGCTCCCAGAAAAAGCAGCCTCGACCCTGGACTCCATCCAACCAAATCCTCCCTCTGTGAACTCCTGAAACAGTCTACACTGTAAGAAAGAGAAGAAGAGAGCAACGGAGGGTGAGAATAGCTAATACCAATGTTTGCTCCTCTCAATTACAGTTTGAAATGGAAATCAATGTAGCAGAGGGAGCGAGCGGAGCCCTGAACGTCGGGGTGATAATCGCATTAAGACGAGGCTTAAATCAACACCAGACCTCGGCCTCTGGAGGGGGAAGAACAACACAGATTCTCTCTCTCTCTCTCTCTAGTAATCTATCCATCACTCTCATATGACGGTCGTCTCCAGCTCCCAAACCGCTGTCTGGTTGCCGGGATACCACCCATAGGTTTCACCATGGTAACATCTGGAATAAAGGTGGGCGGGCACGGTGCCAGGACGGGCCTGCAGTTTCACTGTGGCTATAAAAGAAACATAAATAAATCTTTGTTCAACTGCTCTTCCCAGCACGATGCTGCACACACGTAACACACACACACACGCACCCGCACGTACACGCACACACACACGCACGCACGCACGCACACACGCACCCGCACACACACAGACACACACACACATCTCAGCCAATTTAATCTAAGTTAACTGTTCCTCAGCTCCAGACAGACAGACTGTGAGGGCCTTTTGTTGTCCTGCTCGTATTGTAGCTTTAGCGGAGACACTTCATGCTAAATAATTTGATCTATTTTGCTTCCATAACACGTCTTCTTTCACACAAGTGGAAAGAAAACATTTATTTTATTTCTTTGTCTGTTTGCGTCTGTAGATTTCTCCTGAATCCACCAAAAGTTACCTTTGCATAATGCTTCATTTGCATATTAAAACAAACTAATCAACTGGTAGTTTCATGGTGACATCTATGAGTTACTTTTCTACCCTGGTCACCTGTAGTGTCTCAGAATACAACTCTGAGCTAAATCCGTATTTGTGGTTGCACATTGTGTCTGAAGTTGCAGCAGCAGCTCTATCTCTGCGTGGGATCTGAAACAGAAAAAGAAAACATCTTCTGGAGGAGCAGTGAGGTTTTTTCCCCCTGGCCTGCTCCTGGTATTTTGGTGACTCTCCAAACACCAGAGTGGGAGGAGGAGGAGGAGTGAAGGAGGGGGGAGTGTCACTGAAGCATCACCATTCTGGTGTCATGATTCGCTCTGCCGGTTCACTGCAGGTCAAAAGAGCGCCGAAATCTCACGAGTCTTGTCTGTTAGAATCTCATTACACAGTTTTATTTTGATTAAGGCGCAATCATTTCCAAACGAGGCAGAGCATTATCAACATCCCTCCCCCCCCCCCCCCCCTCCCCTCCTCCTCCTCCTCCTCCTCCTCCGCAGGAGCAGCAGCAGCAGCTCGTAATGAAGCGGTGATGAGCCGTCTGAAGGTGGCAGCTACTGTATGTGTTTAATCAGCCCTCTCGTTTAGAGTCACGAGCACTGTCACACTGTGATTATCCAGATCCAGGTCCACCGGTTACTCTGATTAAATCCAACTAGCACCAGCGATGTTGCAAAGTGGCCACACGAGCTCCGGTGTTTGGATATATATGAAGAGAAATTGAGGACAGTAATGACGCACAACGCAGGTGCTGCTGATGCACAGGTAGGTGGATTCCTGCTTGGTTCAAGTATAAAAGCCTTTATTATCGTGTGTAAGTGATTAAAAACAATACTTGGCTTTGTTATATCTCAGTATTTTACTCAGAGGGGTTAGAGGCAGTGACATTGCAGACAAATAATGTAACAAATAAGCTTATGTGGCAGGTAAAGACACAAATAACCGTTCCTTTGTACTGATACGATTGACCCTTTTCTAAGCCCCGCCCCCCGCTGCTACTCCGTCAAGCTGTCAGAGATACGTCACCACGGAGCCCACACTGTCACTAACTGCACTTGCTGAAGAAATATTATTGAACTATTGGAATAAGAAGCAGACAGAAGAGTTTACAATATGTGTTTGGAGGATAAATCCAGGACGTCAAACTGATTCATCAGTGAAAACAGATAAAGATAGAAACTAAAGTGTAACAGTGAACCTCCACATCACCTGGAGATCCAGACAGAAGACAATGCATACCTGCAAACTCATGAGAGGTGAAAAAGGTGACAATCCCGAAACCCTATCGGGGGGAGAGGGGGGGGTGCTCCGAGAATTTCATTTTAAATATGAGCTTTAAAATGTAGCATTCTGGTGTACTCTGAGAAGAAAATTAAGTGATAAGACATTTACTTTAAGCAAAAAACTAATGTATTATTCAGTTATTAATCACTATTTCAGCTCTATTATTAATATTAACCTTTATTTAGACAAAATCCAATGAGACCGAGGTCTCATTTTGGTCAAATAAAAACAAAGATAGCAAGAGTAGCGAGAACCATCGCCTGTACAAAATAAAGTGATTAGTTTTCATTGAACCCTGTTACTGTACGGCTTCATATTAACTTCCACTGTTACTGTAAAGCTGGTAGAATTGTGACCGATCTTCTATTTGCAATTAATATGCATTCAATCCAGTTACATTATTTAAATGAAAATGATAATCTACTCTGGCTAAAGTAGTTTATCAAGAGTAAAATAATATCTGTGATCTATACACACCTCTGCATTAGCAACCTGCTGAAATGAAGGTACAGGCTCCTTAACCCTCTCATTACTTCAGGGTCCTTGGGAGCAACGTGGGACTGTTGGGACTGTTGGTCCACTGGCTGTGGTCATCACAGTGAACAGTGTGATGAGAGGACATGTGAGCCCTTGTTGCTGTAGTTCATCTGCATGTTTCATCACGTTACGTTTTTTCCTTCTAAATCGCGATAATGATGAACGTTAACAGTCGACAAAGTTCCGCATGCAGTGGACGTTAACTTAACCCAGCAAGTCTGAACGGTAACGGAACATAATGTAACTTAAACTTTAACGGAGGGAAATGAAGACGCTGTAGACATCTGAACGCTGATTGGCCAAGACTCGACACATCAAAGATGTTCTATTGCGAAGATCACGACATCACCCTTTCTCCTCGTCTCACTCCAATCTGAGAAACGCTGGCTGGCTAGTTGACCCCCCGAAAAAAAACTCTACGGATCTACACGATTCACGTGGATGATATATTTTTGATTCAAAACGGTGAATTTCACCGAAAAGTGACAAGTTTGCAGGTATGACAATGAAACTAAAGAACAACTCTGTTCCTCTTTGTTCACTGTTACGATCATTAGAATACATTCAGTATACCTTCAGTAGCTAGCGTAGCATAGAAGTGCTAATGCTAGTTAATGACGCACTAACTGCTCCTCAGGTTTTTTTACGATGAAACGTAACGTTTTACAAACGTAACATTTTAGAAACGTATATCTTCTTCCAACAATCCAAAGAACTTCTGACACAACGGTTCGATATCTTACGCAAAGTTACTTCTCATTTTTGGTGCGTTTTCCTACGAATGTCCAGCAACACGTGTCCGTTTCCACTCGTTACATGCATACAGACTTTTTCAAAATTATTATCATTTTTCGTAGGTATTGCTAAAAGAAATGCTGGATGAGACCAGCCTGAGCCAGGACTAGTTCCACCAAACCAGCCTGAAACTAAAGAACATCTGGAGCCATTAATGGGAGTCTGTGGAGCAGAGACGGATAGTCGTACACCCTGGTCAGTGCTGTACGATGCCGCCCTATGATTGGCCAGTCTGCGAGTGGGGGGCGGGGTTTAGTGAAGGGTGGACTACCAGGCACACACAACTGTGCCCACTAAGGTAAATACACTTCATTTGTTCCACAACGCAGCGGTTGAACTGCATTTCATTCTGGTAATTAAAGAAAACATTTCCCCTCTAGTTTCATGTTGCCCTCAAATAAAAGGAACAAACAATGACTCAACATTTACCGCCATTTATAAACGAGAAGTCGTCAGAAAATGTACAAGATGTTTCCTTTAACACATCACAGACGGCTCCAGTAACAGTCTGCTGAACCACGATAGTCTCTTTTCCACCTGCTATGACTCTGACATGAAACCTCTGCCTCCTCCTCCCTCTGTGTCTCTAATTAATGTCGTCACAATCCCAACCTCCCTGTGCCCATCCAGTGTAGTGGAACACAATACCCTGATGCTGGAAGGTAGAAAACACACACACACACACAGGTCCCCCTCCTGTGCACATCCTCTATGCTTGGAGGGTGAAGATATGCAAAGCGCCACTATCATCAAAACAAAAACTGCAGGGGAATATAGGGCAATTGAGTGAATTAAAATGCATCCCTGGAGACATTCCTTTCTTTCTCTCCTCCGTGCTCCCTTCCTCTCATTCCAACACTGGTTCCTGCTGGAGAGAGAAGGCTTCTCTTTGCAATCTGGTTCAAAATCACACGTCCTTGTTTCTGGACCAGATGCTGGTCCAAGTCACAGTAACGTGGACACGCATCTGTGACGCGTCGTTTAGCATTTGAAAAATAGAAAACAGCAAAAGGTTAAATGTTTCAGTCATAGAGCAGACACTGACAAACACTTTGGCAGGATATCGATGCTCACACGATGTGGAAACCGTAGTTTGAATAAAATGGTTTCAGGGCCAAGAGTTCAGTCCGACCACAGTTCAGCCAAATTTGTGTGGAAGAACTGAGAGCTTTAGCTAAAAGACAAACAAATAAATAATGAATTAAATTGAATTTGTGAATTAAAAGGACATCCAGTATGAGCTGGATATTAGCACCTCCACTCAGGTGATGGGGGGGGGACAGTAAGAGGTGTCCAGGCAGACGCTGGTCAATAAATCAATGAAGAGGTCACACAAGCAGGCGGTCTGAGTGCAGCTATTGAGAGCTGCTCTTCATCTGATCGGCGAGATAATAAACCGGGATGAAAGGAAACCAAACTGTACGCTTCTGTCCCCGAACCGCTTAACCCACTACAGCGTCCTTTACGCTGTTTGTACAACGTAGAAAACACTCTTCAGTGTGTGTCTTACAGTGTGGCGATAGGACTCCCTCAGACACTGGAGATGTTTTGAAGTACATCGCTACAGTTCATGTTTTTTTTTGTTGGAGATATAACAGCGCCTTGATTCGTCTTCACTTTGGGAGAAAGCGCGGCAAAAACCACCCGCATGTTCTGCTTCAATCCATACTGCTTAGTCTTTGTGGGGAAAAAAGGGGGCTCCGCTTATCACGCCTCCTGCATGTAAGTCTGTTTTTATCTCTACCTCAGACACACACACACACACACACACACACACACACACGAAGGCAAACACTGTGTGTAATTACCTCGGTACAACGCTGCTACAAAATACGCCAGACAGTGTTTGCATCAGCGTGTATGTGTTTAGAGTTTTGTAATTAGCAGATACATTTAAATACATTTGGGCTGAAACACTCCTGGGAGAGTTCCTGTTTTGCCGTGTCTGCCTCTCTCCCTTTATTCTCCCCCTGCTTGTGTCTCTCGCCGCCTCCAGTACTCCCTTTATTTCTTCTTTCAGATTTACCAATCAAACCCTTCATACGCTTGCAGTTTTGTTCTCTGCTCTTTTATGTGGCACCTCACCAGAAACGTCCCGATCAATGCACCTATTGACCCCCGCAGTGTAGTTCGCATGATGGTAGACCAGGTCTGGGCCAGATCTCAGACCACCACCACCACAGGACAGGAACTTCCCCGAAGACGACATAAAACGATTTCCGAACTCTTTCGTCGTCGCTCAGTGAGATCTGAAACCTCGTTGTTTTTTTGTTGCATAAACTGTGATGTCCATCTTCACATCTTGCTTTGAAAAGCCAATCAATAATCACACAAACTCATTTACATATCGCTGGACACGCTCGTCTCGTGAGGACTTCCATCCGACCTCCCCGTCGAGCCGCTTCCTGCTCATCAAACCGGTCTTAATTATTCAGCAGGCAGCCTGGTGTCTTTCATCTCGCTGTTAATTGCTGCGGTCGACTTCTCACCGGGACCGCTGTGTCCAATGAGAGCGTCCGCTCGCACCGCGCTGTACCACCGGAAGATGCAGGATGTGGAGCAGTTATGTGTGTGTGTGTGTGTGTGTGTGTGTGTGTGTGTGTGTGTGTGTGTGTGTGTGTGAGTGAGAGAGAGAGGGGGCGCGATTTAGGTGTAGGCATAGAAAGGTTAAATTGAAAAATGCGAGTGATTAAACATCACTGCTTAAATGTTTAGAGCTATAATCAGAGCTACAGAGTAGTGCAGTCATACAGTCGCTGGATTTGGTATTTTGTGGGTCAAAAGTAGTGAGAACCTGAAAGACTCCTTCATTCTTATTCATCACTACAGAGATAATAAACAATACTCTGAAAAATGCAGGCTGTTGTTAGTTGTTACGGCGACTAAAAATGTCGGTGGGGGCTGTAAAAATGTTGTCGCAGCTCGCCGGGATAAGAGTGGACGCAGCTCTGGAGACGGATGGCTGGCTAGTTAGCTCGTTAGCTCGTTATTTACTTAGCTTGTCCTTCTTCAGAGTAGCGTGTTTATTAATGCTACAGTATAACCACTGTAGCATTAAAGCATGGTGGAATTAGCAAGCTAGTGAACTAGCAAACTGTCCGCTAGCTTGCTATTTCCACCATGCTTTAGTGCTGCACTGGTTACAGAAAAATGAGCCAAACAAAGTTGCCACTTAACATTTCTACTCCACTGCTCCTTTTAGTCTCGGCCTAAAAATAAATCCAGTATCAGTTTGGCTACATTTGATGTTTTAGTCATGCACCGATACAGACATCGGATATTGGGCTGACACTGACTCATTGGTTATTGGTGACAATGGTGCCGATCCATTCAATCCAATTCAATTGATTCCTGTTTAGGTTTTGACCGATTTTAAGTTGTTAAGTTGTTATGTTGTTTTTACCACTTACTACTTTAATACGAAATAACAATTCAGGACATTCATATCTATGCACATATTTGTTAAATTGTGTTTCTCAAAGTTAGTAAAGCAATGTTTAAGTCAAGCTTGATGTTGATCGCAGGCTCTTCCACTCAGGCTTACAGCTTCTTAATCTAGAGTGAAGAAGTCAGATCTGTCCATCCCTACTTATATGCACAGATACTTTTGTCAGTTTCTATTCAACCTAAAAACCCATAAAATAAAAAGCTTTCAATGACTTTTGAAGATGTATTTGGAGGAGTTCTTGACTAAAAGCCACAGCTACTATCTGTCATATCTGGATAAAAGATTCAACAAACAACCAGAGAAGGGGGTAAAAGTCAGTTAACTTTCGGGAAGAAAAAAATAAAATAAAAACACGGCTGGTATTGTAGTTAGCAGATAAATTGCAGTTAGCCAGACACTCAGCTCCATAATCAGTAGACAGACTTACTGGCGCGTAAGCACACAGAGCAGAGAGTGGGAGTGATGGGGTGAAAAGTGATGGATAAAGAGGGAGAAATGGCGGGGAGCCTTGGCCACAAGAGCAGAGATGAATGGGTCATACGTTCACTCTAAGATATACAGTTTGAAGAGAGACAGATATATGAAACATGACTGCCTTGGAGGGAGACAGGCACAGAGGAAAACAGAGACAAGGACGGATGAAACCGGCTCAGCTATGTAGTTGATTTGAGAAGGACAGAAAGACGTCAAGAGAAAGCAGAGAGGGGGGGGGGGGGGGGGGGGGGGGGGAAAGAATGATAGAAGAAGAAATGTAGAAAGTTACCACGGTGAAGGAACCATGACGAGAATCTATCATGTTTTCCCAGACAGCCCACTTTAGCCCTGAGACAGTACATTCTGACCGGACCTTTGCGCACACACACACAAACACACTACAACATACATCAGTGGGCTGGAAACGAGGCGCGTGATAAATTCTGAACACAAAACATTTTGTCCAAAAGATTTAACATCTAATTCAGGTCTGACAGCTCCCTCCATCTCCAATGCCGGGACGGTTACATTGATCTCCACACCACGCACAGGCGGCCTTGGACTCCTCAGATAGTCTCACTCACACACACACACACACACACACACACACACACACACACACACACACACACACACACACACACACACACACACACACACACACACACACACACACGCACAAAAGAGACTACTCAGACCAAGAACAGGTTCACACAACCAGCCAGAGCTCTTTGATGCAGAGTAAGAAGAAGCTCTCCAGGTGTAAACTAAGGCTGCATATTTTCTCTTTAAAAATGCAGATTATAACAAAACAAATCTTCGTCCAGACGAGTTTTCAGACATAATCTCCGTCCACACTACCAGGTCTCAACATGCATATCACATGACCAGGGCTGATAAAGCCTCTGGACACGAGAATTGCCGCAAAGCGCTTGAATTTTATCTTGCTTTCCGCGCAAGTGGGCGTAGTCGCCATGACGTCACTCATTGGTTTGTGGCCTGATGTTTAGAGCCTCGAGTTCGGCGCTTTGGCTGTCGCCACCTTAGCTTTTTGCAACCAGTGAACAGGAAGTGACCATATCTGGACTGAGGAGGAGTGACGTAGAGACGCCGTATACGTCTCTGGTAGAGACCTGTCAATCACCGTGTAGCCCCGCCCTAAAGCATCCCCTGCTTTATGGTCTGTTTGACTCTAAATGGACCATAATGTACTAAATGAACATCATGCTGTGTTGAAGAAGACTTGAAACTAGAGATTGAGACCATAAACTCATGTTTACAATGTTTACTGAGGTAATAAATCAAGAGAGAAGTAGAGTCATTTTCTCATAGACTTCTATACAACCAGAGGAGTCGCCCCCTGGTGGACACTAGAGAGAATGCAGCTTTAAGGGACTTCAGCATTGGCTTCACTTTGCAGAATCGGAGGTTGCCGTTTGGTAGAAGTATTACAAAATGCAGATTTTAAGCGCCAAACAGCTGCTAGCATAAACAACAAGGTCAGCAACAGGTTCTAAAACGTTAGTGTAATGTGGACGCTGGACGTAAATGTAGTAAAAGTTAGCGTTTTAAAACTGAAAAGTGTGCTATGTCATGTAAAGTGGCCAAATGACTTTCTCAGTGGGCTTAATATCCCCTCCCCTCTGTTTCCTTTCCTCGCTCCTTCAACCCTTGCTTCTGCTCCCTGGGGAGTCTTCAGGTCTCCTCTGCCGGGAAGACCATTTGGAAGAGATGCTAAGTAATCAATGTATTGTGTCTGTTTGTTTGCTTTGACATCCGTTTGTGCTTAAATAACCTGCTCAGGGAGTACGGAACGAAAATGATCTCTCTAGCTAATGTGAACTGTCCCTGATAAACAAATGATAAATAGAAGTAAATACTGGTCTTTGCAGCATTGTTGACAGGTCAATGAGGAAGCTTTGCATGTGCACTAACAGGCCAAACATGCACAATACAATGAAAACAACTCTCTCACAGAGAGAGTCGCAGTTAATGTGAAGCAGCTGTGTACGGCTGCAAGAGATGTGTGTTTACTGTCCAGAGTCCTTGGTGCAACGAGCCAAAAAACATGAACTCTGACCTCTGATTCCGTCAGAGAGACAGACGGAGAGTTGCGGCAGCGAGGATGAAGAGGAACGGAATCGGTCGTCGCTGTGATTCTTCAAGCTAATGGATTGCAATGGGTTAGATTATGAGTTGGCTGGACGCCCTGCAGCCGGTTCAGCTGCAGCCTCAGGAGGGTTTTTACTGGGAGGACGTTGCCTGGACTCCTCGCTCTGGGACGACAGCCCAGCGGTGCAGAGGCCAGGGCAAACACTGACAGCATCAACTCATCACCAAGTGTGCACAGGACCGAGTCAACTCGTGTGTGTGTGTGGATGTGTGTAGATGCAATGTTTGCAGGGAGAAAACAATCTAGCACGGAGCCTCAAATTGTTTGGTACCAACTGAGATACCAAACTAGAATTTCTGTAATTCTCCCCCCGACCAGTTGTTGAAGTTTCCGTCCATTTCCGTCCAAAATTTTCCATTTCGGACCACCAGATTCTAATCGGTTCATCTTTGAGTTCAGATTTTGAAGAAGGTCCCCTCCAGACGTTCCTGGAATGTCGCGTTCACAAGATTGGAGCAGATGGACGGACAACTTGAAACATAATGATTCCGGACAAAAACATCAATTAATACATATATATTAGTCAAATCAGTGTCCAATTGGTTCTTATTATCAAACACGCTATGCTGGACCCAAGATGTTGTTGTTGTAACTATCACAGAACTCTCTTTTTTTAGTGACTTTATGCAGGTTATGGTGTTTTTTTCTCTTTTGATCAGGTACAACGTCAGGGGCCAGTAAAGACCTCTAGTACCAGGAGTCATTATCAGCACTAGTACGCAAACATTTCAAACCATGCCCGATAGTGAGAGGCGTACAATCAATGCAAGCACGTGTGTGTGCACACGCAGACCTACACAAACATACACACCCTCCCCTCTGCAGGTCTTGGGGGACCATGTCAGGACACATTAGTGACAGCACCCCACACTCAACTCAAGCAAGGCAACGCCAGCCCAATTTGTTTTCCTAATAGCTGGTATATTATTCACTCAGTCACTCATTCACCAGCGCGCGCACACACACACACACACACACACACACACACACACACACACACACACACACACACACACACACACACACACACACACACACACACACACACACACACACACACACACACACACACACACACACACACACACACACACACGCTTTATCATTATACCAGCATACCCTTGAGCGGGCTTCAAGTTCATCTGTTGGGGGTGCAGAGAGAGCCTGCTTGATATTAGGAGAGAGGTCACATTGTGCTGTAAACACGCTTTGTCTGCTTATTCATTTATTTACTACGCTCTCCCTTCACACCACTCGGCTTGTCAGCAATAGAGGGGCGGAGGGGGGGGGGGGGGGGTCCTGTGTTTGTGTGTCCGCAGTTTGGAAACACTTTGGGTGATGGAGACCTTAAGAACTACTTCATTTCTCAGGGAAAATACTCATTATGAGAGTATCTTACTTTGTTTGAATACCAGTTGGAATTTTGTAGATATGTGGTTATCCTGAAAAAAAATAAAAATCTTCCTCCATGCACGTCCCAGTGTTGACTGTAGCAGCCTTGTCCCGGTATCGACCCCCCTGCTGTTTAATATTCATAAAGTCTATTTCAGCAGCTTCATGCTGTGGCGCAGCGACGCTCCCGCCCTCCTCTCTGAATCCATTCTCATTGATCACCATCGGCTTTCCCGAACGCACATCGATCCCGTTTGCGCTCAAGGTCCCCCTCAAAACGCACTCGCCTCACAATTCACTTACAAATGAAGTCCCCCGCCCCCCCTGCCCCCCTCACCCCTCGGCGTTTTCTTCAAAGAGATTATTGTTGATCTTTTTACCATTGTGCAATTACTGTTCTCGCTGAAAACCAATAAAAGTTGATGTTTTTGCGATGGAGTCCGGGCCGTTATATGAGATGTGTCACTCTGTGATATTAGTTTCACCATCAGAAGTCAGAGATGAAGTTGTCCGGGATGGCAAGAAGTAATATGACTTATTTTAGCATACATGTATCTGTTGGAGCCGAAAAACAAACAGCATCTGATCTGAATACTCTCCCCATTACTCACCAGCTCTCTGAGGTCAAACATCATCAATGTGGTTTATTCAGGCTGGTCTCATCCAGCATTCGTAGCTTCACCAACTAAATAAATGATGCGCCGTAATTCGTAGATATCCAACAAAATCATTTCACATGTGATCCACTTGATCATGAATGAGGACGTTTAAAGACACACAAAAGCGTCAGGAAGTGGAGCTGGATGAGTCCGACAAACACTGACCTTTGACCCAGGAAACCGCTGCCTGTTCCCCGTGTGAAACGACAAGTCAACGTTGATGTTCTTGTCACGTAACTTGTGTTCTTCAGTAACGACACTTCTCTAGTTATTTTAACCGAAACCATGACTTTTCGTAGGTTATCATACAAACCCGTTGTATGAGGATACGTTGGGTTTTTTCACTTTGTATTGTGTTGTTAGTTTTAACCCATTTTTATAAACGTGGCCTGTGATTACTTTAACTTCTATGATTTATTGCTGGTATATTATGATGCCATTGTTTAAGGAACAGTTCAGCCCAAAAAAACAAAAATACATATTTCTTTCTCTGACCTGTAATTTAACAATCTAGATTGTTTTGGTGAGAGTGTTAGCGATATCGGCCATAAAGATGTCTGCCTCTTCTCCAATATAATTGGACTAAATTACTCTCAGCTTGTTGTGCTCAAAGTACTAAAAAACAAACAAACTCGACAGTTTTTTGTTCCAGAAATCTCGATCCGGTACCTCAAGAAAATCCACAGACCTTGTTGTGAGCAGTTTCAGTGTAATGATTTTTGGAGAGAGACGTTGCTGTTGATGTTTGTTAAATGTATTTTTTTGGGCGCTTTAAGCTCCACAAGCAGAGTGCCATATAGTCCCGTTATATTGCAAGAGACGGCAGTGGCGGGTCGTCCTGTAATCGGAAGATCGGCGGTTCGATCCCCTCTAACACTGAACCCCAAACTGCTATGGAAAGCTGTGTGAGTGGTATCAAGACTAGGAAGGCTCTCAACAAATGAAAGTCCGTTTACAATCTCTACAGCCGATAGCTCCGTAACATCAGGTAAGAGGACAAATATGGATTTTTTGATTTTGGGGTGAACTTTCCCTTTTAACACCCTGTGACTCATGTCTTTAAAACAAAGCGCTATAAAGATACATTTACTGACTTAATATTACTCTTTTACACCATGTTTGTGTTTTGCATTGTGGAGTCGTGCACGTGTGTCGTGCACGTGCACTTATAAGTGAGACGGCACTGGAGGTTATGACACTGAGCCGTCTCCAGGCAGGAGTCAATTGATTTAAAGCAGTGCTTTCTGTAGAGCGATCCAGTCTAAGTACAGTAGCAGACGCTAGGAACAGAAAGGGAAGCTCAGCTTTCCTTTCTTTCTGTTCTTTTTTCATCTCTTCATTGCTCCTCTGTCTCTTTAGGGAGCCTGTGGCCGCTCGTCTGCATGGTTAATCATACCATTGTGTTAATTATCGCTTCACAGCTAGCCCCGAGCAAAGACATCACACACACACACACACACACAGTCTCTCATAGACGCACACATTTATACGCACTCACTGTATCTTCCTTGGCTGTCAACCAAGCTCAGATTTATTTTGTCTGGCGGAGAAAGGATCCCGAACACACACTCATGTCCTACCTATCTGAGGAAGCTGCACACACCTGAACCCTGCATCACACACACACACACACACACACACACACACACACACACACACACACACACACACACACACACAGAGAGAGAGAGCACCCCGGCTGCATAATTCATTCCCCCAAATTGGGAACACCAGTTGTGTGCTCACACACAATAAACAGAGATGAATTCATCAGAAATCTCCCCAAGTGCGGCAAATATGAAAAATTTAATCATTCCACAGAATAAAAATTCATAAGGAAATGTACAAAATCAATATTTTATGCTACTTACTGTACCTATTCTTTATTACAAACCTATTCAGGAACAGGCATTAAAAATTAAAGCTGGCAGAGAAGACTGGAGGGAGGAGAAAGGAAGGTTGGGAGAAAAGGGGGAGGGAGAAAGGACCTGAGAGCTCAAACGCAATACTGTTTCATTCATGTTTAAAGGCACCTTTTTCTTTTTTGTTTCTCTAAGAGCCACTGAAGCAGTTTTGAAACGGGGCAGAAAACGCTTTGATAGATTGAGCGTTTGGAGCAGCCGAGGCGCTGTCAACATAAATAGCGATAAAGAAGTGTGTGTGTGTGTGTGTGTGTGTGTGTGTGGGGGGGGGGGTTCTTTTTTTTAAACAACTGGGGTTTTCAAGGTTATGGCCCGTGGCGATGGTTTGGAAGGCACCGCTTCCTCTGCTGCTCTACCGGTTGAATAGTTGTGCGTGTCGGCCCGCAGCGCGTTAATGAAAATGTGCGTATTCATGCAGCAGTGCTGTACGATCTGCAGAAAGCTTTGTTTCATGCATTAGCACTTAAGGTGGATTTGAGACACTCAGACAAACATGGAGCGTGTGCCGTGTATGTTATTGCCGGATAATCTATTTGGCACTTTTCTGCTTCGTACTATTTATATTTGCCATCTCTGACAGCACTTTACGCGCTCTGGCTCTTTAACCTGCCGTCACCGTTTCACTGCATTCAACTGCTGCTCTTAACCGTTTCATGAGTCACATCTATGTCACGGTAATAATAGCTCATTGAATAATTTCACCTTTATGTTCATAATGCTACAACGCTGTATTCAAGCCTTTATAGGTACAAAATAAATAAAACCAAGTATGGACCTGGGGGAGTTGGGAAATATCACGCAAGAAAACCCAAAGAATTTACAAGATAAAGTCCTAAATTTACATTAAAAAACTTGGATATTCTCTGAGATTAAAGTGGTAAATTTACAAGAAAAGTTTCCCAAAATTGTGAGATTATAAAGTCAAATTTAAGAGTGCAAAACGGTGGTAACGCCACCCGTCTGAATTGAGTTGCTCCTAGTTGTGCTATTATGGTAATGGTAAAGTCCTGAGAGATACATGAACACGTTTTCTCTCATGTTCTTTTATGAACGTGACACTAATATTGTAGAAGTTACAGGAAACGACTTCTATCTTTGACCACAAGAAGCCGTGTGTCTTTACACACTAAACACCAACGTTGAGAAGACGTTACTCAGAACACATAGTGACACACTTGTGTTGCTTGTGATGAACCACTAGTTTATAGTGAATTATGTCCTTAAGAGTTTTCTGGGGAGAGTGACATCAGGAATAACCGTGCTGCCTTTATAATCGTGCATATGTTTTCCTCGAAATTTGCCATTTTAATTTCGTGGAATATCAAAGTTTTTTCCCCATAAATTTATGACTTCAATCTCGGAAATTCAGAGTTTTCTCTCAGGATGTTACCCTCCCGGCCCGCCTCCGTAATTATATTTTTCTCAACCTGCAATGAAAGGCTCTAATACTTCGCCATATTATCCATTGCTCAATTAAATATGTTGTCATTTTTTGGGGCCAGAAGACTTAAAGTCAAATGACAGAGTAATAAGTAAGGAGCCGTTAACTCTAAGATGGAAGAACGTGAAGCAGCCTGACGAGTGACAGAAACATCCGTGTGGGTTTTGTTTGGATGAAATGAAGGAAAATGCTTTCAGCCCACCGTAGCTGAGGCCAACTGTTAAACAGAAGTGGTGGATCTGCAGCAGCAGCATTGGTAGCCATGTTGTTTGGACTCATTATTTCTGATGGTTGGTCATGTGAGGATACAGCCCAGCACTGTGTTAAAGGAGTAGCTTCACCACATGGTGTTTGTTCCCTTATGATGTTTCCATATCGTAAGTGCATCAATGTCGAGTGCAAGCAACAATATATGCGTTTTCTTTTTTTGATTTGAGAGTCTTTGTAGCAGATAACTCTGTACGAGCAGAGACGCTGGTGTTTCAGTGGTTGTTTGGTGCCCAGTGCTGCTGTTTCCATTGTGGTGCACTTAGTTGTTTTACATGAATGTTGACTGTGGGTTACATGGGAGACAACACACACACACACACACACACACACACACACACACACACACACACACACAGAGATAGAGTCTTGTAAAGAAAAACGAGAAACAACACACAGACGGTGAGACAGAGATGAATCCCGTCTCTCGGCGGACTCTAATGCAAGAAAGATGTTGTGTTCCACAGAGATCCTCTCCAGACTGTTAACTCATAACCGTGACTCTCTCCAGCTCCGTGTTCCTGTAAAGTCTCTCTGCTCGTGGATGACGATGAGTCTGGATTCTTGACAGATGTCAATTATCCATTAATGATGGCTCCACAGTAACAAAACAAAAAGAGAAAGTTATCTGTTGGTCAGCTTCAATGTTTTAGCGTCCTGATGACAATTACTGCATTTACATGCACCAAATATTCAGTTTGTTTCCTTATATATCGACACATTCTCATCCCCAGCGAATCCCACGTCTACGTCATTCTCTTCTGTTTGACGGGTCGATGTCCTAACACGTCGTTTACCACGTCAACGTATGAGAAAGTGGAACATCAGGAGCTTCTTGTGCTTCTTTGTGTCAGAACATGTGGAGGACTTGTTGTTGTGAACTCAGCCTCCCTCTCTCATTCCTTCAAACAGCTTCTCTAAAAGGTCGGCGTTCAGATATTTATTCATATCCAGAAACCTGTTGATATGCAAGTCCTTCATGATGTTCAACAGGAGGAGTGTTTCTCCTCCTTCTCTTCTGGACATCATCTCTACTCCAGCTCTACTAACTGTTGGCTAGTTGGTTTGTGTTCAACACACAGAGCTGCTGGTAAACAGGAGACTCTGATAGTGAATGAGCTGTACACATATATACAGTATATATGTATGTATATATATATATATAGTATATACTGTATAGTGAATGAGCTGTATACATATATATATATAGTATATATGTATATATGTATATATATATATATATATATATAGTATATACTGTATAGTGAATGAGCTGTATACATGTCCAGAGAATGATCCTAAAATATGAACAATATCGACACATCACATGTTTTAGTCAGTGATCCATTTGGAACAAGACCTCATTTAGGATATCCAAACAGAATATGATGTTTACATGAATCATATCAAATTCTGCATATTGTCATATTGTGAATAATAGTGGAATATGAGTGAGCATGTAAACGTAGTCAGTCTGAGGAGGAAGTCTGTCCCCTCCTATGAATATATTCCAGCCACTCGTCCGGTCCCTCGTGGCACAAAGACACAAAGTCCCCTTGGTAGCCTCCCATCTTCCTCCTCTCCTCCCCTCTCTCCTCCCCTCCTTTGTCTCCCTCTCTCCCAGTGGAAGTGTAGTGCAGGGCCCAGGGCCCCTGCCTCTTAATTGCTGGTGAATGGAGTGTTTTCATGGGGTGTTAGGCAGGGCCCCTCCCCTGGATTACCATGCTTACACACACACACATGCGCACACACAACATGTACTCAGATACACAAATGGATTAGCGTGCTCACTCATGGGGAGAGGAGGTTGATTTGAGCCGACAGCAGCAGCCCTTTGGAGAAAGCCCGGGCAAGCCTGCTGGATTCTCAAGCACACACACACACACACACACACACACACACACACACACACACACACACACACACGTGCACTAAAATAAAGAGAGAGAATAAGAGACAAGACACATCAAAGTTGCACTCACTCATGTGAACACACACACACACACACACACACACGCACAATCTCAGCTCCCAAGTGGAGGCCTTGTGCAGAAAACATATGGGGTGAATCATGTGTTAACAGGGAGTACTGATTAACACATCTGGAGGGAGCCGGTGGGGGGTGAGGGGGGAGGTAAGAGGGGGGGCGGATGAAGTACGAAGAAGTGGGAGGGGCAGATAAGGAGGATTGAAGTCGGAGTAATCCTGATTCATCGAGGCTGATCAACTCTAACAGCAAATAAAGAGAAAACACGAACACAAAGCAACTAACCTGGAGACTTTAAACACCCCCCCCCCCCCCCCCCCCCCGTCCCATGTGTCATGTCAGAGGCAGTCAGCTGTGCACCGAGCTCACCACATGCACATCAGTCAGACAGTCTGCCCCCAAAACACTTTAAAACACTTTAAAACACGGTCGTTTCCACACAGCGTGCAGCAGTTTGATGGTTTTCGTACGTTCTCCATCTGACACGAGACTGAAACTTAAGTTTGTCTTTAACTTGTTAAATGACAACAACAAAAAAATGAACAATGGCTATTTACTATCTGCCAGTGTTAGTATTGACTCTTTGGACACAGACTCTTGTCTGACTAATCGCACACATTTAAAACCTCAGCAGTGATGCCTTTTGACAGAGAGTAGGTGAGTCAGAACAGGCAGTTATAGATAATAACTGTATGCATGTAACAAGCGGGAATCGACACATGTTGCTGGCTTTTGTAGGAAAACTGACGAACAATGAAGACTCACTTTTTGTTAAGTCATACGAACACTGTTGTTACAGATACCAGCTCTATTGTATTGTAGGGTTGGCCGATTTCGACGCCCGTGTTAACAGCTCGGATCAACCACACAGCCGACTGCTCGTACACGTGTGGTGTCCACTATAGAGTGTCATGTTTTGAGTGGAGAAACTCATTTAAAAATACTGTGAGGTCATATCGCCCAACCCGATTGTACCGTCTACTGTGTATTTGACGATATAAAAACTAACTATGTAAGAAACTGGATCAGCCCCCAGTGAACTCACTGGATCCTCTCGGGTTCTATCGCGCTTTGAGAAAGCGCCAGTACGATATCTGATTCTCGCCCTCCGTCTCTGCTGCGAGGCCGACGGAGCTGAGGGCGTTGCTCGTACGGTAACACGTCCTGCTCGGGGCTGATTCATATCTCTTCATTTTCCACAGGCCAAGAAAAACTTCCTGGAAAACGCTGAAATACACAGAGAATCCTCCATGAACCAGGGACCCTCATGGAAAGACTGCCAGAGGGCAATCATCTCACTCTTATCTCGGCTTGTATCTGTATCCATCTGTGGTCTCACTGCCATCCAAACAGCCCGGCGATGTGTTCAAACCACTGTGACGCCACATGAACAAGAGGCTCGTCTGCGGTCATGGTCACTTTGCAGCAGAATCCAGCAATCGCAACTATAAATAAATACACATGTGCAATATGTTGTGGAGTACCTGTTCAGGGCGACGTGTTAGCATTGTTGTGGCTGCTGCTGCTGCTGTTGTTGTTCCACACGATGAACTGAGCTTCCAGAAGGCAGTGAGGTGAAGAGGTTTGCATGAATGTCATTTCAGAGGTGGAGATGTTATGAGACGTTGCGTAGATTTAATTCAACAGCTGTATTTGTACAGGTTTTGTATAAATATTGTGTGTTCGTGCAGACTTAGTCTGCCTGTAGTTCTTTTTTTACGCGGGCAAATACACAAAGAGGACGGATTCCTACAGAAACATCGATCACAATTTTTCTGCTTTTCTTGGTAAGCCCCACCCTTTAAGCTCTAGGATTGGCCAAGCTTCCATGGTCGCAGAAGTAGTGGGAACCGTATTTGTTCGGGTCAGGCGGCAACCTTCGGTTCTGCCTAGTGAAACCAATACTGAAGTGTCTTAAAGCTGCATTCTCTCTAGTGTCCACCAGGGGGCGACTCCTCTGGTTGTATAGAAGTCTATGAGAAAATGACTCTACTTCTCTCTTGATTTATTACCTCAGTAAACATTGTAAACATGAGTTTATGGTCTCAATCTCTAGTTTCAAGTCTTCTTCAATACAGCATGATGTTCATTTAGTACATCATGGTCCATTTAGAGTCAAACAGACCATAAAGCAGGGGATGCTTTAGGGCGGGGCTACACGGTGATTGACAGGTCTCTACCAGAGACGTATACGGCGTCTCTACGTCACTCCTCCTCAGTCCAGATATGGTCACTTCCTGTTCACTGGTTGCAAAAAGCTAAGGTGGCGACAGCCAAAGCGCCGAACTCGAGGCTCTAAACATCAGGCCACAAACCAATGAGTGACGTCATGGCGACTACGCCCACTTGCGCGGAAAGCAAGATAAAATTCAAGCGCTTTGCGGCAATTCTCGTGTCCAGAGGCTTTATCAGCCCTGGTCATGTGATATGCATGTTGAGACCTGGTAGTGTGGACGGAGATTATGTCTGAAAACTCGTCTGGACGAAGATTTGTTTTGTTATAATCTGCATTTTTAAAGAGAAAATATGCAGCCTTAGTTTACACCTGGAGAGCTTCTTCTTACTCTGCATCAAAGAGCTCTGGCTGGTTGTGTGAACCTGTTCTTGGTCTGAGTAGTCTCTTTTGTGCGTGTGTGTGTGTGTGTGTGTGTGTGTGTGTGTGTGTGTGTGTGTGTGTGTGTGTGTGTGTGTGTGTGTGTGTGTGTGTGTGTGTGTGTGTGTGTGTGTGTGTGTGAGTGAGACTATCTGAGGAGTCCAAGGCCGCCTGTGCGTGGTGTGGAGATCAATGTAACCGTCCCGGCATTGGAGATGGAGGGAGCTCTACATCACTCCTCCTCAGTCCAGATATGGTCACTTCCTGTTCATTGGTTGCAAAGAAGCCAAGATGGCGACAGCGAAATCACTAAACTCGAGGTTTCATAACGGCAGTCCACAAACCAACATGTGACGTCACGATGACTACGTCCACTTCTGATGTACAGTCTGTGGTTCGGTTTTATACTGTTTTTGATCTGAGATGTCAGAAATGATAATGTGTATTTAACACAAAGTGTTCCTTCCCTACAGTATGACAAACATTCACTGGTGAACATCAGCCTTCTGCAGCAGCACTGATTTAGACACAGCACCCCCCCCCCCCCCCCCCTCCCTCCCTCCCGGCCAGTCGATACCTCTACATTATTCAAACTCCTCCCCACTTAATTAGATATTTAATTGACTACCTGTAGACAGATGACTGACCCGCCTCCTGGCATAAATTCATGCAAATGACACGCCACATAACCTCCCCCCCTGGGGTGGATTTAATGGTACGGTCCGGTGAGGGCAGAGTTCAACGAGAGGCTGCGGGGGTCACGCCTCGTCACTGATCACTGGTCAGTCCAGTGGATCAGCTCTGAGATCTGCTCTACTCAACTTGAAGCAGTTTAGTAGATACACCTAGCTGCAACCAATGCAACACAACAGTCCTGGAACAAATCTCCTGAACTACACCTGGAGAACCCAAAGTGCATCAAAAACATATCTAAATATATAGACACATACATGTCTATATATTTAGATATATATTTGCCAAATCCTTATTACTATTGCTGCCAGTATTGCTATTATTTGTACTATATGCCTTGTTTTCTGAGCTTTTATGTCAGTGACTGAGTAAGAAATTAAATAAAAAGTAAAAGGTAAAGAATTATAATAAAGTGGCGGTTTTGTGTTCAGGTCAGTTTTACAGATCTGTCGATTAAATCAACTAATCCATCAGTCAAAAACCTGTGTAACAGTTGGTGGACTGAGGCTTTGTCTGCTGGAGGACAGACGTTATATCACAGTCTGTGTTTTATGGAACCAGAGCCACCGGTTGATTTTTCAACCTCTGAAGAAAACACCAGCAACCGCAGGTGTCTGGGCCTCACTTTATGCTAATGAGGGAGGGATCAGACGCTCTTCTCACATAATGGGGTTTGACAAAGTGAAAATTAACACAACCTCACTCCTGCTGTTGCTGTTAGAGGGGGGGGGGTGATACGGCTTTATCTCAGACGATGCAACGCGAGCACACACACCTTCCGACAGATTCCACGCCAGCCGTCGTTCTCATTCTCACCCAGACATTTACATCGTGCCTCCCCCCCCTCCCCTCTTCCTCTCCCCCCCTCTTGCACCGCTTCCCCTATCTAGGTGTTTGTGTCCTCGGCGTAAACATCCCTCCTCCTCCTCCTCCCCCCTTTTTCCCTCTTCTTCTCCAGCGACTCTGTTTGCTTCAATGGACTTTCATGACAACTCATTCCGTAAGGGTCCCTCCCCCCCTCTCCCCCCCCTCTTTCTCCTTCACTCTCCCCAGGTGAAATATTGATGGATTTTTTATGAATAGCTATGAAAAATTCATTCAAATTCCAAAATGAAAAAGCGTAAACATTCCGCATCTGCCTATGCCTCCCGCATTCATTATCCTTCACAACATCCTCCCTCCCTCTCTTTTCCCACTCTCCCCTCCTCCTCCTCCTCCTCCTCTCCCCCCCCCCCCCCCCCCCCCCCGTCTACCTGAAAAAAGACATGCCGCTCTGTCTCTTTTTCCGCCACTTGGCCTAATTGCTTAATTTGACCTGCTCTCTCATCAATTAAAAGTCTGTCAGTGGCAGACGGATGGAGGATGGATCAGAGGGCCAGTCGATGGACGGATCGATGACAGAACAGCTCAATAAGTAAATGGAGATGGCCAGTGATGGGAAAAGGAAATGAGGGAAGGGAAGAAGAAGTAGAAGAGGAGAACAAATTGAACAGGCTGTCGTGGATTCTCTGACTCTCCTTCTGTATTCTGACTTCATCCCACGTCGCCATCTTTCTCTCTTTTTCCCCACAACAGAAAACGTGTGAATGTAAAGCTGAATCGACAACAGAAGAGCATCTGCGCACAGCGAATATTAGAATGGAATAAATAAATGTGGGGCCCAGAAATTCTTTTACTTTAAATAACAACAACCACATCAAAGTAAATAAGAGTCATATGAGCAGAGAGTAAACTGAGAACAGACAGAGAGGAGGTGAGAGGGGAAGACGGGAGGCGTTTGATTTACCTCACGTTCGTCTGGATGCACTCTCATCTCACACACAGAATACCAGAACGCTCCACACAGCTTATATATGTATTGCATATATGAAAAATTCATCGCGCACAAACAGAAACAATACGGCAAAAAAACAAACGCATGATGATTCACTCGACCAGCCGACCGCGAGTCATGTTTTTGTAAACAAATATGACTTCACTGAAACACGGTCTCGCATGAATATACGCAGATATTGGCATGAGAGCACGCACACACACACACACACACACACACACACACACACACACACACACACACACACACACACACACACACACACACACACACACACACACACACACACACACACACACACACACACACACACACACCACAATTATTTTGTTATTTTCCCCTTCAACACCTTGTTTTAATTAGCTTTCTCGTGAGACTGCGACTCCGACCAATTAGGGGAGATTATCAAAGAAGGGTTTGGAGTAGGGTGCATGCCCACTCTGACTCCTGTCCTCAGGGACGGGGCCAGGATGAAAGAGACCTCGGCACACACACACACACAAGCGTGCAACACTCTCTTAAAGCAAAAATAATATGAACCCCGTGTCTTATTGTGCCTCAGAATGCATAAAGAAGCAGCCACATTCATGGTCAATCATTCCGTATTGACCAGTCGCAGATGGATCACTGAGGCGATGCAGAATGGGGTCCTTCCACTTCTGTCCCTCAAGGGGAACTAAAAAAAAAAAAAAACACTCCATTGATGCCACCGCTAATGGAGACACTTCAGAACACAGAGCGAGATCACGGACTATAAAAACACACATCAGGGTGTTTAGGATGAACACGAGGATCGAAGGGGAACACTGGTGTTCTCTCATAGGCTCTTCTCTCATGACCGATCAATAAAAGCTCTTTTTGGAGTTATGTTCTGAGATCCTGATGTATGATCAACATCCCCCCCCCCCCCCCCGAGCAAAGCGTACCTCTATAATTACTAAGGCGCCATCGTTTATCTCTCGCGCCCTTTGCTTCGGTTTCTCCTCCAAACCAGGAGAAATATCTACTCAGCTGCAGCTTGTTTGTGATATGGCCGTATGACGCGGTGTTTGTGTTTGTGTGTGTTGTGCCAAGCCGAGCCGGTCCATAACCCGATGGTAAGTTAATAGCACTCAGTGGTATTATGTGCAGCGGTGATTAGATCGGGAGCGGCCAATGGCTCGTATTGGTTTGGTCCCCCGAGGGGCCGGCTGGAAGAGTCAGGGGTCAGGGGTCAATCGCTGCGGGATCAATGTCACTCAAAGGAGCCGTGTTACATTCAAAGACCGTACGGCTCACGTTGAGTTGATCGAGTGTGTATGATGTTTTTAAGAAGCCCAAAATAAAGAGAGAGAGAGAGAGAGAGAGTGTGGGTTGTACTCGGCCGAGAGGGAAAGAGACTTCCCCGGGACTTCATTAAGATAATCTGGCCACCGATACTAACAGAGTTTAGAAGAGGAGGTGAGGAGAGAGCTCCGAGATGAGATGAACACTTATTAGATCAGACCAGGCAATTGTCTTTTCGCCGCTCGGAGCAGAATTCACACTCAAACACACACACACACACACACACACACACACACACACATGCAGTTAAACAGGCTCAGACACACAGCGTGGGATTGACGTGCAACGTACATTAAATACATGATCGCGACCGCAAAAATAAACATATCTAAGCAATGAATAATTAGATCAAACAAAATGGAAATCAAGACGTATTGAAGATAAATAGAGACTGTGTGTATAAAAGATTGCAGGTGATGTCGTCTTGAGAGGCCTGGTGTTAATTCCCTGAAATGGGATCAGGCGGTTGTTTTCATTTTCTCATGACTCTCGTCAATTATTTTTAATATCTATATATAAATAATCTTTGTCTTTAAAATGTCAGAAAATAGTGACTACCCATTATAATATGTCCCAGTGCTCAATGTGAGGTATTCAAGTTGAGTCTTTCATCCAACCAACTGTCCAAAACCCAGAGAATCTTTTGTTTACTGCCGTGGTGTTTCCAAGAGCTGAAACATGCCTCGCCACCGCAGTTTTGGAAAAGCTTATATATATATATATACATAAATATGTGTGAAAAGTTGTGGTTGGAAAAAGAGGAAACACTCCGAAGTCCGAGTGAAAGCGAATGCCGCGAGAAGACTTTCGTTCCAGACTGATTTCTGTGTGTAGAGATGCCAACTTCTGCTAGCAGATAGAAATACAGATGAAGTGTTGACGCCTGTTTTGTTTTGTAGGAAAAATAGTAACTTGTGTTTGGGACGGATTAAACCCGACGAAACCCAAAGACCCACTTTTAGACCAGTGAAATGTAAAAAGCATCCAGTTTGGTCACAAGACATATTACGGGAAAACAAAAACAACTAATCAGATCCATCGATTGGCCAAACGTTCATCCTCTGTTGATGATTGGTTTCAGCTCTAGAAAGGACAGCCCAAGAACTTCATTGTGAAAGCTTGGAGCACCGTCATGATCTCTGAACCAGAGCATCAGACCTGGTCTCTGACAGTCCGAGGACTAAAATAGGGTTTTTGTCAAGACCTTCCTGCACCACTAAAGAGACTGTTGTCCTCCACGATATCTATCCCAAACACCAGTGCCTGAGCTCAACAGAGTGAGAAAACATGACTCGGTATTTTGAACGGGCCAGCGGCTCCTGTGCTGTCCACAGGAGGGGCCGCTGCCATCGCTGCCATCGCTGCCATCGAACTCTCCATGTTGCATATTGGACAAACGTGGGCCGATTCATCGAGAGCCCATCAGCAAATAAATGACCCCAACTTGTCTCCATGTGACTATGAGCACATCTGAAGGACACGGGAGGAGGCAGCACTTTTGAATTCTTTATTATGTTTATTCATTGCATTATTATTATTATAAGAAAGCTGCATATCAAGTGGAACGGGGTCTTTCATATCCGCTGCATTGATATCAGCATTATTCTCGGCTAGCTGGAGGGCGTACAACAACATGAACTGTGAGGAATCAAGAAGACAAAGAGTGGAACCGAGAAAACACCACAAAGCAACCGCCATCACGCCGGGGAGGGGTTGTAATTATCTGTAAACTCATATCTCATATTCATGGACTACTTTATTTCCTTTGTAAAACATCTGTAAAGACACAAGTCAAGTATTAAAAGCATTAGAAAGAAACAAAGGTTGAATATCCTGCAAACAGTTTGATTTGGCTGCAAAATATTTACTCAAATGTAGATTTTTAAGACCTCCCGTTTCTAAAGCATCTCAAAACAAAATGTACTGTTTTGTAAAATCCCCAAACATGTAAATAGCGTTTTATATTTATTTGTGGCACTTTCGTGATCGTGGTCGACGCCACGAAGTTACAAAAATCCGGAGGTGCACGACGGTGTACAGGTCGCGATTACGTCATTTTCTGGCACGCGCCGAATTCACTACTGCAGGTAAAGACTTCACTTTACAAGACTTTCATATCAGGGACCTGGAACCAGTCCAGTTCACTTTATCCCAGAGTCCAGTTCCTTCTTTGTCCAGGTACACTTCAAAAGGTGGTCTTGAGTAGGGATGCCCCCCGAAACCCGGTTCTAAAGGGGAACCGGTTCTAAATTGGTAAAAAACGATCGATGCGGTCCAGAGTTCACGATTCTGCTATCGGTACTTTCTGCAGAGAGACGTCCTCGTCTCAGACGTCCTCTCTCTGTCTCTTTGTCTCTCTGTGTCTTTGTCTCCTCTCAGTACAGCGTGAGACTCGCATCATGATCAGAGAGAACTCTGTTCGTCTCAAACACAATAAAACCCTCACAAGTAAGTTCATCACAACATCTGACCAACAAGCAGAACATCAGTCTGTCTGTGGAGCAGCCAGCAGGTAACGGTAGTGATGTCATACGGTAGTGATGTCATACGTTAGTGATGTCATACAGTAGTGATGTCATACGGAGTTTGATCAGAAGAACAGGATCATCAATGAGAGATGATCACTGAGATCATTGATTAGATGAGAATATATTTTAATGATTTTAGAACTTCTTGTGTTGCTGCTCAAGACAGACTTTTTGTTTACATAGAAGAAGAATAAAGAAATGTGGATCATTTTCTTAATTAATTGTCTTTTTTTCACACAAAATAATTAAAAAGAACCGATAAGAGTACTAGTGTCATATATAGTGGTTAATGTGTACTAGGGTACAGTTTGCACGAGGTGTTAGAAGGGAACTGCTTTTTACTGCAAGTAGCAGTCAGTGGGGAGCCCGTCTGCTCCGAAATCTGCATGGCGGCCGGATCTCAATCCTCTGACGTGCTTGGCTATGAGCGACAAAGTAAGAAGGCAGACGAGGAGGTCGCTCTCTGCGTTTTTAATCCCCCCAAAAATTGCTTTGTCTTTTGACAAAGCAATGTATGAACAATCTAAGCCTGCTATTGCTGTAGAACGTTGTCCCACAGACTGTTTATAAGAAATGGACGTAGTCATCGTGACGTCACCCATCGGTTTGTGGACTGACGTTATGAAGCGAGATTTGGCCGTCGCCATCTTTGCTTTTTTGCAACCAGTGAACATGAAGTGACCATATTAGGACTGAGGAGGAGTGACGTAGAGACGCCATATACGTCTCTGGTAGAGACATGTCAATCACCGTGTAGCCCCGCCCTAAAGCATCCCCTGCTTTATGGTCTGTTTGACTCTAAATGGACCATAATGTACTAAATGAACATCATGCTGTGTTGAAGAAGACTTGAAACTAGAGATTGAGACCATAAACTCATGTTTACAATGTTTACTGAGGTAATAAATCAAGAGAGAAGTAGAGTCATTTTCTCATAGACTTCTATACAACCAGAGGAGTCGCCCCCTGGTGGACACTAGAGAGAATGCAGCTTTAACACATGAAGCTTTGGCTTCACTTTTCACAACTGAAGGTTGCCGCCTGTCCTCATACAGGAAGAGCGTTCACCCTGATTGGCTGAATGCACAAGCAAGTTGTTGTTTTTTGGTCAGCGAGACACGAAAAGTGAGTACACGAGTTTCAGAGTGCCGTTAGAGGGCAAAGTCTGCGTGAAACACAACAGTGTGCTCAAAGACTACAAGAGCGAAGAGGAATGAAGGAGGGAGAACAGAGGGGAGACGGAGCGAGGGGAGGGAGCGCCACGTCGTTCTTAATCTAGTTTGTCTGTCGTAATCGTGTCAATGTCACTCTCAATCAGGCAGCCACAACTAGGGCTATACAACTTCAGCTTGATTGGCCCAAACCTCGTCTTTAAAATGACCTCCACAGAGAAGGTGTGTGTGTGTCGACGGAGAGAGAAAGATTAAAAAAAAGAAAATAGAAAGAGGGGCGTAAGATGAGACGAAGAGGGAGGAGAGTCTTCTGGAGACAATATGAGAAAGAAGGAGAGAGGGAGCACAAATTAACTTTAAACCTGTTTCTCCCCCACCTGTCTGTCAATTTCACTTTGGTCTCTTTCTTTGTTCAGATTTTTTTTAGTGCGACAGTATTGATCGGCTTCTCTTATTACACGAGAGGATACAGAGATGTGGTGTACAGGTTGCTTGTGTGAACTCCAGTCATATTCCTGCCTGGTGGCATTTGAAACGTTTAAGCCGGGCTCGTGTTCATGGGTTTGAACCACAAACTGTATATAAGAAGAGGACGTACTCATCGTGACGTCACTCATTTGTGGACTGACGTTTTGAAGCCTCGACTTCGGTGATTTTGCCGTCGCCATGTTGTTTTTTTTGCAGCCAGTGCACAGGAAGTGACCATATTAGGACTGAGGAGGAGTGACGTAGAGACGCCATATACGTCTCTGGTAGAGACATGTCAATCACCGTGTAGCCCCGCCCTAAAGCATCCCCTGCTTTATGGTCTGTTTGACTCTAAATGGACCATAATGTACTAAATGAACATCATGCTGTATTGAAGAAGACTTGAAACTAGAGATTGAGACCATAAACTCATGTTTACAATGTTTACTGAGGTAATAAATCAAGAGAGAAGTAGAGTCATTTTCTCATAGACTTCTATACAACCAGAGGAGTCGCCCCCTGGTGGACACTAGAGAGAATGCAGCTTTAATACACTTCCGCATCGGCTTCACTCGGCAGAGCCGGAGGTTGCTGCCTGGTTTAAAACTAAGAATTTAAAGTGTTACTTCACCCCCAGGTCAGAGCCTAAGTCCACTCACTCAAAAAGTGGGTAAGGGGTGGAGAGATGAAAGAGATGAAACCACGCCCACTTCTGTATGTTTGCTCTCCTTCTGGATGTTCTGCTCATTTTCTGAAACCAGCGTAACTTCTTCTTACGGAAAGCTACTCCACTCTAGTTACTATTTTGTGCGTTTTCTTGCGACAGCCAGAAATACGTGCCAATTTCCGCTCGTTACATCCATGCGGTCATTTCAAAATAAACTTCTATCTTCGCCGGTTTAGGTAACAAAACTACTTAGTTAGGTTTAGAAAAAGATGGTCTTTGGGTTAAAATAACCTTGGAAAAGACGTCACTGAAGTATGCAAGTGACATGACAAATAAATTGAGAACATTGACTTCTCGTTTCACATGGGGATCCCGCCCTGTGTGTTCTTTTGTGGTCTTTATACTTCCTCGTTCATGATTACACGGATACATTTGTGGGATATCCACAAATTAAGGTGCATTATTTTTGTAGGTTTAGCTACGAATGGGGGTGAGACCAGCCCGCCCAGTGTTACGTTAGCTAGCTAACGAGGCAGCAACTTGAGAAGAATCAAACAACTCAATGCTTCATCTTCACACTCTTGTCATGAAATGTAGATATTAACACGTTCATGTGTTTTCATCACAGTACAGTCAGACCATTTAATTTACAGCTTAAAAAGTTAAAAGTGTGCAGCTACTCTTTAAATCTGATTGTTTGGTGAGTTTTGCTAATGATGGGGCAGCAACACGGACGTCGACAACCCAAGCAGTAGGTTTACGTTTGTGTGTGTGTGTGTGTGGAAATAAGTTAGCATGCGAGAGTCTGCAGTTGCATTGAAAAGGAGAAAAGCCACAACACTGCGGTTAAACATAAACAGGGTGGATTGTTGCTAAATCTGCAAGTGTCAGCAGAACCACTTCCCTAAAAATGTGTATGAGCAACCAAAACATCTGTGATCCCCAATAACAGTCACACTAACATCTAATAGTATTTGTTAATAATGATTTAAAAGTTACGTGATTTTATTTTGCTCACACACACACACACACACACACACACACACACACACACACACACACACACACACACACACACACACACACACACACACACACACACACACACACACACACACACACACACACACACACACACAGGTTTTAAACTGTCCGCTTGATATGCAAACCCATATCATGACACTGGATGATGTGGTTCTGGTATCTCATGCTGCTCCGGTGCAACAGAACGGTTCATTGTTCAAGACTTGTTATTGTTTACTCTGCTGGGCCAAAGGACTAGTACACTAAATATATGTCTTCAGTGATGTATTAGTGAAATAAAAATCTGTTTGTTTTAACATTCAAGTAATTAAAAATTCCGATGGACATAAATACATCTTTTTAGATTTTACACAGACTATTGTTAAAGATCTCATCTCCACTGTTTTATCGATATTTGATCATATGTTCACACATTAAAAGTTTTCCTGCATTATTTTTTCTGAATGACTTTTATTGCGTAACATCTTTGGAGATATTGCAGTTGAGTTCCATCAGAGCAACTTAAAGGGACAGTTCACCCCCTCTTAGTCAATTAGTCGAGTAAGATTTCTTGAGTAGATTAGCGTTTTTTAATGCTTTTTTTTCATGCATTTCAATAATCTTATGAGCACATCTTTGGCAAGAATTAAAGTGGTGCTTTTGTATGTTTCTTTGTGGAGAAACTCCGTTTTACAGATCGAATCCGATTAGTCGACAGACTCCTCCGAGTGTTAGTCAACTAAACATTTCTTTGTCAAAGGACAGCCGTATTTATCAGTCTAGATTGCTTTGCTGTGAGCTGCCGAGTGTTGTAGATATCGGCCGTAGAGATGTCTGCCTTCTCTCCGATATAATGGGACTCGATGGCTCTACATGAAGCTGCTCTCCAACGAGGTCTGTGGATTATCTTAGTAACATCGTCATGATGTGTTGCTGAGTTTTTCAAACGCAATTATTTATTTTTTTGGCGCTTTGAGCAGCACAAGCCGAGTGACATATGGTTCCATTAAATTGGAGAGAAGGCAGACGTCTCCAACACTCGGCAACTCACACCGAAACAATCTAGAACTGAACTGTCCCTTTAACAGAGAACACTTATAAAAAGTAAAAAACGATTTAAATGAATCAGTGACTGACAGCAGTAGCTGTGTTCACAATAACCAACATGGTGGTGTGAGAATGACATGACCGTATTATTGTACTAATGTAATTATAGCGATAGAAACGTATATTGAGCTGAATTTACATAGTGAGACATTATAGTACAAGAAAAACAGTTAATACATTAATTAATTACGTGCGGTAATTGGACGTGTTCAAGGGTCGTCAGCTACCTGCTTTACCAACACACACACACACTAAGTACCACCAGCGGATGTGTGCTATGAAGGTGTAATAATTGGCAATTAGGTTCAAGCTGTACAAGTTTTACTCAAAATAACCCAGTCACAGGATGGCATCTATTCAGCAGACAGTAGCTTTCTCAGCAAAAGGAGCCAACAGTGTTTTACTTCAAATGAGCACTGGGTGTCACCGGCTGACTAAAGGGTGGATGTGTTGATCCGACTTTTTTTTTCTTCCAAGTGGGAATAACCAACTCCTCGTGCACGATGATGAACGTCACTAACTTTCACTGCTAAAGTAGATACTCATGTGTTAAAGCTGCATTCTCTCTAGTGTCCACCAGGGGGCGACTCCTCTGGTTGTATAGAAGTCTATGAGAAAATGACTCTACTTCTCTCTTGATTTATTACCTCAGTAAACATTGTAAACATGAGTTTATGGTCTCAATCTCTAGTTTCAAGTCTTCTTCAATACAGCATGATGTTCATTTAGTACATTATGGTCCATTTAGAGTCAAACAGACCATAAAGCAGGGGATACTTTAGGGCGGGGCTACACAGTGATTGACAGGTCTCTACCAGAGACGTATACGGCATCTCTACGTCACTCCTCAGTCCAAATTTGGTCACTTCCGTTCATTGGCTCCAAAAAATACAACATGCCGACTTCCGTATTCCAAGATGGCGACGGCCAAATCGCTTAACGCTTTAAAACATCAGTTCACAAACCAATGGGTGACGTCACGATGACTGCGTCCACTTCTGATATACAGTCTGTGGGGGAATAACACAGAGGTTCATGCAACAAGCAACAGAAGGTACAGTCGGCAGCTTTGTCACTTGGAAAGACAAAACGACAAAGTTATTAAGTAAAAGCAGTCTCAGCTGATTACAGTGGTCTCCGAACATTGTGCTATCAATTTGTTAAGTGTATTTCCATAATATAATGCAATGTGCATGTTAGAATTGTACATTAAACATCATCTTTTGACAATCATAGTGCTACAGTAGAGCACCATGGTGCAGTGCCAACGCTCCATTCTTAAGGGAAAGCTCTGGATTGGTCAAATCATAGCACAGGGGCGAGTCGGCCAATAACAGAGCAGAACACAGTAGAGATAAAGACGCCGGCTTAAACTTTTTTCATTTTTTTTTTCAGGCATTGGATCAATTTGGTGACTAACTAACCCGGCAACGGGTCCAAATGAACCTCCAACTGGCCTCCAGCCATTGGGCAATCCTTATCGTTGAACTCTGCATCAGTGCTGTCTGTTGTGGCCTACTGCTGCACAACATATGGTCCGAGGCTTTTCATCTCTCCGGGGATGAAACACCCACACAAACACAGACTTATTCACACACACACACACACACACACACACACACACACTAGTATCATTGCAGAGAGAAACAGAAAGAGAGAGAGAGCGAGGGGAGGAACTGCAGACAGAGATGCCAAAATAGGAACTAAGGACACGCACACGCCCATCTTCAGAAGAAACATTAAACCAAAAAAAGCAAAACAAAGCCACCCCCGAGTGACAGACCGGATGAATAAAACATGCTTTCAGGGCGACCCCTCTCTGGCGAGCCTCGCTCCTCAGAAATATTGTACACCGGGAAATATTCCCAGGAGGCCCCAGCAACAGGGCCCCTGTGAATGATGACCACCTCCAGCTTAAGGGAAGGTTTGTCCTCACGGTTATTCTCCTTCCTCTAGTGAGGAACCCCCCTGATTTCAGTTACAGGTCAACAACATGCAGGGTATCTATATAATGAAGTAAACATTTAGTAAACATAATATTACTCATGGAAGTGTGTCCCATTCTCACGCACGGCTTTGAGTCCATACTTTGGACAACATTTCTAAAGACAACTGGCTTCGCAACTTTCATGATTTTGTCTTCCAGTTTACCAAGCTCATCCATGAAAGCCTCCATTTTAAACAATGAAGGGCAAAAAAAAAGGTTTGGTTTCTCACAGGCGGCAACTTCCGGTTCTGAAAAGTGAAGCCAATGCGGAAGAGTCTTAAAGCTGCATTCTCTCTAGTGACCACCAGGGGGCGACTCCTCTGGTTGTATAGAAGTCTATGAGAAAATGACTCTACTTCTCTCTTGATTTATTACCTCAGTAAACATTGTAAACATGAGTTTATGGTCTCAATCTCTAGTTTCAAGTCTTCTTCAATACAGCATGATGTTCATTTAGTAAATTATGGTCCAATAAGGTCACTTCCTGTTCACTGGTTGCAAAAAGTCAAAATGACGATGGCCGTCTTTAATGAACATGTTTTGAATAGACGCATTATCCTAACGGGCGTCACGGCTGCCATAAGATGCTGACTTTAACGCTGGAAACTTCCAACGGATTAACACATATTGGTATAATTAATATTGAGCGATCATTGGCTGAACTGCATAGAGCTCAGAGGGGGGGTGGGGGGTCGCCACTAGGTTTTGCTTTTTGTTTTGTGTTGTATTTTTGTTGTTGGTTTTTGTGTGTTTTGTTTGTTTATATCTGAAGCAAAAGAACAATAAAAATGTCAATCACACAAAAAGCAAAACGACAAACTCGTACAAATGTATACGAGGCGAAACCAAAAATATATGAACGGCACAAACACAAAAAATACCGACACTCTCAGAAACACACACACACACAGAGTCCTTTCCACACTCAATTCCACTCTGCTCTAAATCAAGGCTCAGCCGGGCTAATGCATGGATCCATACTGCTCTGGGTGAATTAACGTTAGTAATAAGATATCATGGCTCTGATTGATCCTCTATTTCCATGTCCACGCCATAAAATGACCCGAGCCCGGCCACAGCACGCCATCACTCTCACGCTGCATTGATTCCACTCTGGACTGCGGTGGAGTAAGTTTAAGCTCCAGGAGGAGGGTATGGCTGGAAGTGGGCATGGGACAGGAGCTACTCATACATGAGGGAGGTGGGGCTATGCTGTGATGCTCCAGCTGTGGTTGGGTGGTGCAACAATTGTATTTTCCAACAAAGATTATTAAATAATACATTTATTTTTGTTGTTTTAATCATAAACTGAAAATAAAGCCTAACTAGGGGATCATGGGATAGCTTGCGTGTCCGTGAGTGAGTGTGCACCTCTGTGTCTGTCCACGGGTAATCTTGCAACCTGCCGCCGCAAACAACAAAATATTTTGGATGGCCAATTATGTCTGCAAGCTCAAGGACCTGCTCGTGGTGGCGGTGACTCACACTTTCTTAAGAAAAAAAACATGTATGGCCTGTTTTATACTCCCTATGTTAACCAGCACTGGCCAAGCCGCTACTCTGCGGCCAGAGACACAGTGCGGGGAAACAGTTTGCTCACTTTTAGGGTTTTGGACTGTGCATTTGTGCTAAGTGCTAACAGAACTATCTATACACACACTGCTGTACCTCGACGGCGCTCAGTCACAGCTCTGCGAGTTTACTTTTCTTTTTAGAAAGATTGTATGAATTGCATTGTTTATGTCACTATATGTATAAGAATAAACAAAATAAAAAAGATGTATATATATATATATATATATATATATATATATATATATATATATATATATTTAAAAGACCTCACCCACCCCACCCACAAACTGTTCGGCCCTCTACCTTCTGGCAGAAGGCTGTGCAGCATCTGTGCCGACACCACCTGGCTCAGCTTCTTCTCCGAGGCTGACCGGATGCTGAACAGCCAAACTCACAGCGGACGAGTTGGACCAGTCCTGCTACCCACCAATGACCATTCCCACTATTGTCTCAAACATAAATTGCTGCTATTTCTCTAAACATGTTTGTCTATTGCACGACGGCCTTGGGTGCACCGCATTTCGTTCCTTTTTCTTGAAATGCCCGTAATGAGAAGTATGACAATAAACTCACTTTAACTTAACTTCTTTAGATTTCTGAGAAAACAAATCAGGAAGTGATTATTCTGAGACTTGGTTAAAGGACAAGATACAGCAGTGACACAGCGAGGCTGAGGTTGAGGATGCCCAACGTTGGCGCTGTGGTTTCGAGCGGAATCTTCAGCGAGGACCTATCCATCGACCACTAATGAGCCTCTTAAACTGCCAGCTTGTTCCAAAACACATCAACACGGAGCCAGAAAAAAAGGAAGACGAGGAGACCGAATGACCCATTTTCATATTGTCCGAGCAGCCTCGAGCGGAGGGATTCACCCGGCGTCGTCACACGCCAACTCGCCTGATGACAGATCAGAAGTCATTGAAACCATGTGAGGTTATTTAAGGGGAGCGGATTGTTCCAGGAAACTAGTAGTCACTGTCAGAGTCTCTGGTCGGGGTTTGAGGACATGCGATTGATTTGAAAACCAACGGAGGGATAAGTCACAATCACGCTAGACCCCACTGGACAAGGACAAGGACCGGCTGGATGTAGACCTGCCACACGCACCTACACACACACACACACACACACACACACACACACACACAGACACACAGACACACAGTCATACAAACACATTCCTGCCTGTCTGAATTACATGCTGGACAATATCCAACGGTCATTAAAACCAGATTGCTTTGAAGACACAGACACCACGCAAACACACACATGATCTCTCTCACACACACACACACACACACACACACACACACATGTGCACACATGTACCTATTGCTCCGAGGCTGAATTTGTTTGTTTTCACTGTATAGTCTGTGTGTCTGTTCACATGGCATCTGACAAGTCAACTGGCTGCTGTTAGAAAACAGGAAATACAAACCAATTGGCAGACGAGACAGACAGACAGCAGATGCAGACAGACAACAAACACAGACAGACGGACACGTTGACATGGCAGCAGGCATGGAGTGAGTAATACGGTATTAATATCAAACAAGTGAAAGACAAGAGTCACAACTGGTGGGAACGGTGCTGGATAAGCGAGCTCAACGGGCCAAAGCAATAATCCCGTGGGACCTTATTTTAAAAGAAAAAAATGTGCAGAAGTGAAGAGAGACAAATCACTTTTTGATCCAGTTTGAATTGTGCCTTGAATTACACACATGTCAATTTAAAAGATGATTTTGCACGTCAAGATAGTCTCAGTTTGTTTTAGCATTATGTAGTTTTGTGTGAAACCACTCAGTGAACTTCATCTCTCGTTTCGCACAATGTTCATCAACACCAACATGGCCGTTAGCTTGGCTAGCTAGCTAACTTAGCTGCGTATCGTTATCTTACCTGATGTGTTTTTCTCCAGCGACTCTTTTTTATCAGCCGAGAAGAGAAATAAGTGAGTGAGACCTCGTTGTTGTTGGTGAGAGAACATCCTGATACCAAACACATAGCAGAGAGAGAGAGACGTCACTTAATCCCAATTTTGGGCGTGTCGTCTTTCTAATTACGTCTTGAACGTCAACATTTTTACAACAAAATGCTACTTTCTACACGTGCCAAATTATCTTTTAAATTGACAAACATCACATGTGTAATTCATGGCACTATTCAAACCGGATCGTCCGCCATCGACTCCTGTACATTTTATTTTTTTAAATAACTATAAAGATTAAACTAAATGAACTAGAGATTGAGACCATAAACTCATGTTTACAATGTTTACTGAGGTAATAAATCAAGAGAGAAGTAGAGTCATTTTCTCATAGACTTCTATACAACCAGAGGAGTCGCCCCCTGGTGGACACTAGAGAGAATGCAGCTTTTAAGACTCTTCCGCATCGGTTTTACTCTGCAGAACCGGAGGTTGCCACCTGAGATACAAATGCACTAACAGCGGTACCTTTGAGACGAAGCCAGGTGTGATCTCTCTCCCATCCCTCCCCTTCTCTCTCCCACACACACTCACATTCCTGCCCATCGTTACAGACAATAGCAGATGCAGAACAAAAGGCATCACCATGTTCACATTAGTGAGCCAACAGGACTATTTTTATATTTTACTGAGTCACAAAGAGTCTTCTCCCAGCAGCATGTCGCTATTCTCATATCAAAGCTGCGTTTATAGCAGACAAAGCTTTGAAAGTGGGCCACGGCTCATAAAACGCCTTTATGTCCCTCGCCGGTACACTAAAATAAAAAAAAGAAACCCAGAAACAATGCATTTTAAGTCTGCAATTGAACTAGTGTGTGTGTCAGTGTGCTTATTATGTGTGTGAGAAATAGTGTGTGTCTCCCTGCAAGTGTGTTGCCTGTGCCCCCCCCCCCCCCCCCCTTGTGTGTTTAGATGTGTGTAGGTGTTGTTGATTTAATTCCCTCCACTAACATTGTGCTTTTCCGATCTTTTTTTCCCCGGCTGACAGAATGTGGTGCAGCCTTAACACTCAGCTAACAACCCTGGCTTCCTGAATCGCGTGTAACCTAATCACTAACACCATCTGTTAATTATGTTAATACAAAAACGCCTTGGCTGCCATTCACATCCATTCTCTGAATTAGCACCCTCTCCCCGTGCCTGCTCCTCTTTCTCTTGTCCAATCCTTTACCATCATCAGCAGGCTCCCGCTTTTCTATTCTCTTAAAATCGTGTCTTTCTTATCCTTTCTAATTCTATCTCCTCACTTCCCCGCTGTGTGTTTTTTTTTTATCATCCTTGCTAATCCTTTACATCGGTGCTATTCTCCATCATCCACTCCTTTATTCGTGCCATCAGCCTCCCTCCAAATGCCGTCACAGTTTTTTTTTTTACTTCCAACTCTTCCATGTACTCCCGTCAAAAAAAAATCTCAAACTCTTAATTCCTCCTCCTCACAATCGGATCAACCCCTTACACTCCCAGCCTGCTGTCCCCTGGTGAGTCAGAGGCTAAGCCGGGCTGGAAATCCCCAGAGAGGCCTTTTGTCTGAAGCCAACTTATTTGGGTGAGCGATACCGATCCACTTTTCCCTTCTCCAATTGTTATTCGCTATGCTAATCTGTATTTTAAAAATCTAAGATTCTATAGACCATAATAATAAGCGTTATTGTAATGCAGGGAAAGACTTTGTTTAATAGTCGTGTATAGTGTTGGTCATTATATTAACGCGATCGAACGGCGGACCTAGCGTCGCATAATCAGAGGTATCAGCAGGCCTGATGGCATTGGGACTGTCCCCAGGAGACCCCCCCCCACCCACCAATGTTCAAGCCTGGGGATGATGTGGGCAGTTTGCCCAGGAGGAGCAATGCATACAGAGGCACGACGCCCAGAGTCAACCATCTGCTTGACTCAAGAGATAACCAACGAAATAAAGTAGTCAATGCATGTTAATACCCATATGTGTGACCGGGCGCTAATGATTAAAGTTGAGACAATGTGAAGTGCAGTATTTTTCATGTGATTTTATGTACTCAAGACTGTATATAAGAAGTGGTTTGTTGATGCCGTTTTGAAGCCTTGAGTTCGGCATTTTGGCCGTCGCCATCTTGTTTTTTTGCAGCCAGAAGTGACACGAGAGGGCGGAGCTAAGTACAACCAAACGCTGAATTTGACATTTTTTGGGGGACCAAAATGTTACAATAAACTTTCATGAAGTGAAAACACAGTTAAATGAAGAGACCTGTCAATCACTAAGGTAGCCCCGCCCTAAAGCATACCCTGCTTTATGGTCTGTTTGACTCTAAATGGTTTAACAAGTGAAGCTTTGACTTCACTGTTCAGACCCGGAGGTTGCTGCCTGTGTATGTATAATAGGACTTAGAGTCTACAGCCGTGCAAGCCGCAGTGAGGCCACAATGTTCATTGTAAAAGAAAAAAGAAAAGTAAGTTAAAAGTTGAGGCACAAAATTTGTGGAGTGTGATAATTGACCAGAAGGTGATCTTAGAATAAAGGTCTTTGGTATATCAGAAGGGATCATCATCTTGTGAACACAATGGTTAAAAGTGTTCTACAGTTTATTTCTGTTTTGTGAGGATGCTGTAAGCCAAAAGGTTATTAAATTAGATATATTTATGTGTATATATGTAGTGATGACATTAAGCATTAACTATAAGAATATAAATTAAGTAGGGCCCTATGATTAAAAAGACACAGGGCGTCCGACAAAAGCTCAGCCCATGGGCCTAATGGGGAAAAAAATATTTTTAGGAACTAATAATTAAACAAAATCTTTCACAGATTTTGACAGCTCCAGTCTGGACGAAAGCGGTCGAACGGCCGTCATCGCCATTCCTAGAGCCTTTAACGTCGCTAAAACAAACACGAGAAAATGAAAAGTCAAATGCTTTTTTAAGGAAATGTGAAGCCAGCCACACCGAGTCCTATTGTTAATGTCCTGGTGAGCCACCTTCACCATAATAAAGAAACAAAAACCCATAAATATCACCATTCAGCCTCTTCAGTTCCCAGTGCCCAATCCAGCCACACACACACACACACACACACACACACATACAAGCAGCCACACCTCATACACACAGCAACCACACACGCAAACACTCACCAGCCCCCGATGCCCCGGCCTCCCACAGCTGGTTGAGCGAGGGCCACCGCTTGAGTGAAGCCCGGAGTTTTCTTACACTTGGCTGTGAGCGTTATTTATTCTGCGAGTGCTGCGCGGTGAGAGGTGCAGGGTGGGAGGTCGGAGCGGGTGGTGCAGGATCACTGAGCAGATCTACCGTACTGACACGGCGGAAAGGGGACTAGAGTCTTTGAGTATTGGTCTGGAGTTCACGGTTCTGCTATCGGTACTTTCTTAGTTCCTGAGTGAGACGTCCTCATCTCAGACGTCCTCTCTCTGTCTCTTTGTCTTTGTCTCTTTGTCTCCTCTCAGTACAGCGGGAGACTCACATCATGATCAGAGAGAACTCTGGTCGTCTCAAACACAATAAAACCCTCACAAGTAAGTTCATCACAACATGTGACCAACAAGCAGAACATCAGTCTGTCTGTGGAGCAGCCCAGGTAACGGTAGTGATGTCATACGTTAGTGATGTCATACGGTAGTGATGTCATACGGAGTTTGATCAGAAGAACAGGATCAATGAGAGATGATCACTGAGATCATTGATTAGATGAGAATGTAGTTTAAAGATTTTAGAACTTCTTGTGTTGCTGCTCAAGAAAGACTTTTTGTTTAACATACGAGAATAATAAAGAAATGTGGATTATTTTCTTAATTAATTGTCTTTTTTTTCTCACAAAATAACCAAAAAGAACCGATAAGAGTATCGATAAGGAACCGAACTGATCAGCAGAATCAATAAGAGCACTAGTATGAATACACGCCTAACGATACCCGTCCCTCGTCCTTTACTTTACGCAGTGCAGTGTTTCTACTGTGCAGCAGGAGTCTACTGTTTAAGCATCAGTGTTGCCACTGAAGACAAGTTCAAGTCGGGGGTGGGATCCCTTTGCCCCCTCCCTCGGGTGTAAGGTGAGGAACATCAGGGTGAGGGAGAGGACGGCTCCCCAAAAAACAGCTGCCAGCCTGTAGGACGCCGCGGTGCCCCTCTGGGCGAAGGTGAAGCGGGTCGGAGATCGGCAGAGAGAACGGGGGGGCCAAGGTTGAGCCCACATGAGGAGACTCTGGAGGAGGTAGTGTCGCCTTCACCACTGGGCCTCCATCTGTCTGCCCCCCCTCCTGATCCTCCACCTTTAACTTTCTTTCATTCAGGAAATCCCTAACTTTTCTCATGTATCCTTACAAACTGATACATGAAGTAGGTATTAGTACAAATAGGTTCTAATTATCACATCTGCTATGACGCAGAGCATCTGTCGCCATTAAGTGGAAGAGGAGCAGCTAATTATGCAACTATACTGCCGTCTGTGCCTTCTGATGGCTGCAAAGACGGTAACTTCATTGCAGAAGCACGGGCGTGGCACCAACGGCGTGGTGCGCCTGAGGAGCTATCATACCGTAGGATGGTTTCACGGGCAACAATATTTTCCATGTGATTTTATGTACTCAGACTGTAAATAAGAAGTGACGTGATTTGTTGATGACGTTTTCAAGCCTCAAGTTTGGCGTTTTGGCCGTCACCATCTTGTTTTTTTTTATCGAGAATTGACATGAGAGGGCGGAGCTAAGTACAACCAAATGCTGAATTAGACATTTTTTAGGTGACCAAAATGTTACAATTAACTTTCATGAAGTAACAAACACATTGTGAAATGGTTAAAGACGAAAACACGGACAACTTCCAGACTGAACAACGCTGTGGTGGCGACCTGTCAATCACTGTGTAGCCCCGCCCTAAAGCATCCCCTGCTTTATGGTCTGTTTGACTCTAAATGGACCATAATGTACAAAATGAACATCATGCTGTATTGAAGAAGACTTGAAACTAGAGATTGAGACCATAAACTCATGTTTACAATGTTTACTGAGGTAATAAATCAAGAGAGAAGTAGAGTCATTTTCTCATAGACTTCTATACAACCAGAGGAGTCGCCCCCTGGTGGACACTAGAGAGAATGCAGCTTTGATTGAGAACAAAAATGATAATCAATTTATCATTTCAAAAGTGATGTAACATTTCAATCCTATAAAATTGTCAGACTCACAATTGAAAGTTTTTAAAAATATTTTTTTTCCAAATCATCATAAATACTCTTGGAGGCACTACAAGGGTTAAATAGGCCGGAGGCAAACTTTACCGCAAAGTGTGCAGCAAAAATGTGGTGATTCTCTTGAGTCTAAACAATATGGAATATTCTGAGTACATGATACTTTTTGTGGGCCTCGTGCAGCCTTGGACACCGTAGTTACGCTCGTTAGAAGTGAGCATATGTTACAGGTGGTGTGGAAAAGCGGCAGCGAGTTTTGGCAGCGGAGCGTTCGTGGGAATCTGCTGCCAGGGTGAGAGCGCCGGTGCCAAGGTGAAACCTGAGTGTGTCCATACAGCTGAGCTCCTCGGCCCAAAACACACACACACACACACACACACACACACACACACAAGAAACAAGAAGAATCTGAGTCACTCAAAATTACAGTACATCCAGAACACTTTTACTGTAATTCCTTATCTCGTGAGAAATAAATAAATGTATTAGGCTATAAACGTCCTTCAGTTCATGTTCAGAGAGTGGGATACTGTGGACCATAGTGTGTGTGTGTGTGTGTGTGTGTGTGTGTGTGTGTGTGTGTGAGTGAGTGATGTGGTGATACGGCAGCTGTATTATCTGGCGCATGTGTAGGTTTATCGTGCCTGTATGATAAATGGCAGCCAGACATCGGGTTAAGAGGCAGGGCGGCCCACATGGACTACTGTTTGTGCCCGATTTTATTTTGTTTGCAGACATGACACATGACCCTACACACACACACACTCACACACACACACACACACACACACACATAACGACGTGTTTTTAACTGCTACGACTATCATGTTTTGCTTTTTGGCATTTTTCTATGCACTTCCCTCCGTTTTTTCTTTTGATCCCGTTTCCCCTCATCTGTCCTGAGTGAGTGCATTTTTACTGGAAGAGTAATTTTACCAGGTGAGGTAGTGTGTGAGTGTGGGTGGTAGAGGGTGATGGAGTTTTTTTTTTTTTTTTTTTTTAAAGGGTGAGCTGAAGGGTGTCTTCTGTCTACCACATCCTCCGTCCTGATCCAGGAAAACACGCAGGGTTCCAGAACTCCAGCCCCCCTCCCAGTCTGCCAGCCCCATCCTCAGCCAGGGACTTTCCAGAGCTGCCCTGCCCAGCTGAGGAGCGCGCTAGTCAGCCTCGGTCAGGCTGCTGCGCCCTGTGTGGGGCTCTCAAGCACTCTCATGTGAAATAGCAGGATGTATAGTCATATAGAGCCAAAGTATGTTAGCCTTTAATCGTGACTATCAAAGAGAGCTCAAATAAAAGCACACTTGGGGAGATTAAAAGGAGTAAAAAAAAATAATAATAACAACTAAATATTTACTAGATCAAAAAGTATTAGGTTACTTTGTATAATAAAACCCCTTCAGAGGCTGGTGTGATTCAGCACTACAGGTGTGATCCCAGATCTGAACCGCTGGATGTCAAACACACGGAGCCTTCGTGATAAACTCCCGTCATAAACAAAACTGTAAAACCCAGATTATACGGCTGACCTTCTCCCATTTACAACTCTTGGGTGATCTCACATTCCCTCACACAGCTGAAAATCAAAACGCCTTTATTGGGTGGTAAAAGTAGAGCGAGTGCTTTATTGACCCTCCGCTAAGCTCCGCCCCTCAAAACGTAGCATCGTGCAGCACCGATCAGGGTCCGACAACTACCAGGACCTGCTCCGTATACTCCCATGTCATCGTTTCTTCATTGTTCGGACTGGTTTAGTGGATTTGGAGCACGAGCTCATCGTGGTTAAACGTTAATAATGATACTCGTTACTTGGAGACAGTGGAAGGAGATGTATGTTTCTAAAACGCTACGTTTCTACCAGGCGGCAACCTCCTATTCTGCAAGTGAAGCCAATGCTTCATGTCTTTAACCTGCATTCTCTCTAGTGTCCACCAGGGGGCGACTCTTCTGGTTGTATAGAAGTCTATGAGAAAATGACTACTTCTCTCTTGATTTATTACCTCAGTAAACATTGTAAACATGAGTTTATGGTCTCAATCTCTAGTTTCAAGTCTTCTTCAAAACAGCATGATGTTCATTTAGTACATTATGGTCCATTTAGAGTCAAACAGACCATAAAGCAGGGTATACTTTAGGGCGGGGCTACACGGTGATTGACAGGTCTCTACCAGATGTATACGTCACGCTACGTCACTTCTCTGTATTCCAAACATGGCGATGGTGAAATAGCCAAACTCAAGGCTTCAAAACATCAGTCCACAAACCAATGGATGACGTCACGATGACTTCGTCCACTTCTTATAATCTATGGTTTCTACCTAGAAACCTGTGGAGCTAACGTTAGCACTTAGCACATCATTATCTAGTGTTAGCACTTCTATGCTACTTTTCTATGCTTTATCTTTTTAACCTGCTTTCAAAGGGTCAATTTGATGTGATTCAATCAGCAGCCTACATGAACAGATGTGTTTAGCTAATTTTCCACTGAAATAGAACCATCTGATCCATTTCTGCTGATAAAATTCAAGATTTCCAAATGCTCAGATGTATTTCAGACATAATGGAATCTAATTTTAAATTAGTTTAATGCACAAAAAAGCAGCGTAAGTTAGAATATAAACTGGACAAACAAAAGTATCCCAAGAGAGCTCAAGAGAAACATTTCACACTAAAAAGAAAAGCAGCAGAAAAGAATGATGAAAGGCTGAAAAGTCAGGTTTTACCACCTTTAAGACGGGAATTGACTTTGATTCTTCAAAACACATGACCTTTTTAAAGACCAACCACACACACACACACCACCCTGTGAAATATCACCTGACGCCAGAAACAGCTACATGGGAAAGCACCTACTTCTTAAAGAGAGTTGTGACCAAAATGAAAGCCGGCCACAATGTAAACAACGTGTCACAATGATGACTGACCGTTTCCCATTATAACTCATCCTGGCAGCGCTAATTCTTCTCTACTACTCCCAGAATACAAGCGAGATTAGCAAAGCAGAGCCCAAAACAAAAAAGCCGCACAGACCATGGGCTTCCCGCTCAGGAGCAGGTGAAAGAGGGGGGGTGTTGTGTGCGTTTCCCAGCCCAGGACAGAGGGGCCTGAATCTGGGGGAAGATACGGAGTCAGCCTCCCTTCTCAGGCTGCCCTGACCGAACCTAACACAGGGAGGCTTTGTTTGGACAAACATACGAGAACATCCAGCCCCCGTATAGGCAGCACTGACACACCACTCTTATCTCAGAGTCTGACTGACAAACACCTGACGAACACACAAAACAAACGTATTAGAACACGGAGTAACCGTTAAAGCAGCTGTGATATGGCGTTTAGTACTTCAGCGTTGCACATAGAAGGGTGTAGAGGACTTTATCACTACGGCACTTTCCAGTAGTGTGTGTGACGGGACGGAGAGGAGGTCAGCATGATGCCAGCATCCTGGAAGGACCCGACCAACATACCACAACGGAGGACGAGATCTGTAAACAACACGCACCCACGGAGGCGTATGAGCTCTCAGTGGGCGACTGACTGTCAGTGATGCGAGCACACACATACACACACACACACACACTCTCTCTCTCTCTCAAGCATCCACACACACACACAACACATTATACGATTGACTATGAAAGGACATCGGGCTCATAACTCTGCTCCCCTGGGGCAGAAGAGACCCAGTCACTGTCAGCCGGGGGAAAAAAACAACAAAACAAAGAGATGGAAAAATCGAGCAAAATAAAGGCGCGAGAGGAGACAGCCGCGGTGTGATTAGAATAAACGGGGGAGAGATGAAGGGAAAGTGGGACAGAGGCTACTACCTCTCCTTTAATATAGCTGGGAAATCTTCACCCCCCCCCAAACCCACCGCTTTCTTCCATGAGTGAGGGGACGACAGGTTTGGGTGATTTTCTAATAACCGGCGGCCTCAGGTTATTGTGCCGTGTGTGTGTGCTTATTCGTGCTTTATGTGTGTCGACTATACAGAAAGAATACAGTCCCAGGTAATGACGAGAGATATTGTTGAGAGGGAGCAGGAGAGGGAGCAGGGGGGTAGAGAGAGAGAGAGAGAGAGAGAGAGAGAGAGAGAGAGAGAGGGAGCGGTGGGGAGAGAGAGAGAGAGGGAGCAGGGGGGAGAGAGAGAGAGAGACAGAGAGAGACAGAGACAGAGACAGAGACAGAGAGAGAGAGAGAGAGAGAGAGAGGAGGCCTTTACAATACAAAATAATTCACATCAAAGCTATTCGCACCAGCAGCATTGCCAATTTTGCGACACTTTTTCATGATAAAATGTTTGAATATTTGTAGAGCGTCTGAGCAATAACTAAACTGTAGCTGTAAGATATGTTATTGAGATTGATTTTTTTAGTGATATGAGTGAGTTCCCTCTGGTTACAGTTACAGTTTATACGTCTTGGGCTTTTATTGTGAAAGGTAAGAACTGAAGGAGTGGCTTTGTCGAGGTTGAAAAGAGTAATAAAGTTTGATGTCTTGGTTCAGACTACAGAGCCTCCGTGTTGTTGTACACGATAGTGTACGTTTTTGAATATGTCCATTCAGCACGACGTATTATATACACGCTCTGTGTGACAGAACTCAAGACAATAACATAATGTCAAATAAATATATTGAAGTCAAGTCGAAAAAAAAATCAATCCCGGTGTCTAAAGGCCCGAAGAAAACCTGCAGTTATTTATCTACTTCGTCTGGACCTTTAGTGATCAACAATGTAACAAGCATTTACAAGGAACTTTCATTTAGCGTTGGTGTTGGCGCCCCCTGTGGACTAGAGTGGTAGTGTCTCTGAGCACCAGAGTCCCTTTAGAAAACCTCTCATTGTACTGCAGCAGGGTCTGACAGTCCGCTCTGATTCCACCAGAATCCGACCCTGAATTGTAGCGTTCAGAGTTTAAATAATAAAAACTGATGAACTGAACAGTCGATACTCTGAAATCATCTAAGATAATGCTGTGGTTCTATGTTGAGGAACACTGAGGATCATCGAAATCCTTCCAGAGGTGTCTCACCTGTAGACAGCAGGTCAAACCACAGCTCCTGTGTGTGTGTGTGTGTGTGTGTGTGTGTGTGTGTGTGTGTGTGTGTGTGTGTGTGTGTGTGTGTGTGCACATGCATATGTGTGTTTTCACCAGAGGGAATGGGCTTCAAACTAGAGGTCTACTGATGGTGGCTAATAAAGCTCCAGATAAAATAAGGAGTTTGGTGCAGAAAAAAAGCCGACCTCGACTGTAAAAACACACACACACACACACACACACACACACGCACACACACACATGCACACAATATATGTTTGTGTGACTTATGGACATTCACCATGCAGGCAAATACAAAGACCACAACAAAACGAACACAAGGTCTGTGATCTCCCGGAACGAAGCGCGTAGAGAGTGTGTGTGTGATTCGGTGATTGAAGTGTGTATGAGAGCGTGTGTGGATCTTTTCACATGCCACACACACACACACACACACACACACAGATACAGATACACAAACAGCACGCAGCCATATGGTCAGATCATGAGCGTAATGAGAAACACTTCTGGAGGGACTAATAGTGTATGAGGAGGGGGGGCGGTGAGGCAGAAGGGGAGAAGAAGAAACAGCTCAGTTAGCAAAGATGTGAATGAGCGAGTGAAGCTCTTAGACAACAAGTGACCCCAGAGAGGATCAGGTTTTACGTGTTGTCAACCCGAGAGTCAATAACAAGATGTCAGAAACAGTCCGAGCACGTTAGAAAATAGAATGATAAATGTCCGCGTAGTAGAATTACATCAGACTGAACTGAACCAGATGTTTCAGTTGAACCATGTTTCCCTCTGAATCAGCTTCTTGTGTTTGTGTCATCCGAGGCTCAAAACCACCACACTTTCTTTCCAGCTCCATCAGATGACATAATGAGGACGTAAATCAACGGTTCCACTACTTCATGCCTCATTTTACTGTTTACTGTTTTTTGTATTAATTATATGCTTATCTTAAATTATTATCAATCAAACATGTGTTAAGTACATACAATACTTTATTAAGGTGTTAAGATATCATGATGTTATGAAGAATGTAATGATAATGAATTATTGACCCCCGTGTCTTCGCTGTGTGGAATGTCCTCCGAGCTGCGGTGGATGTTTTGTCTGGCCGCTGAAAAATAAAGTTTGTTTATGGAAATGTGCCACAGTGGAGGGGAAATCTGGAGTGGTGTAACTTGTTTTGGTCCACATTCAGTGGTGGCAATTCAAAAAGACCCCCATCAATACACACACACACACACACACACACACACACACACACACACACACACTATCTGCAGTGTTTCTGACACTGAGAATTACAACATAACTACCGCAGCTCTTACACTCGTTTACTGGAATGTGGTCTTGGAAAGACCCCAAAAAGAGAACAACAAACACACTTCAAGCCAGAAGTGTACAAACCGCCGTTGTCCTCAGATTTTCATCTTTCCGACGACCCTTGAACACATCATGTGCGACTTAACGCTTTGGTCAGAAACAAAGCTTAAAATTATGATTTGTCATCAAAAACATTTAATTCTTCATGTCTCATAAAATGTGGCTCTGAATAACCCGTTTGCTTTAACCAGAATCTGTAAAAAACTTTAAACTCTGAGCTCCTCAGAATAACTATGAAGTCATGATTGACTCATCTGAGACCAACATGTGACAAAGACTCAGAGAAACTTTGACTGAACTTCAGGCTGCTGAACACAGAGAGGTAATAATTCAATATATATAGAACGTAAACAAATATTAGTAACACTTGTAGATACTTGGAAACATATTGGATGTATAGATTCCATTGTTTTCCAATTTTTGTAAAATGATCAAAGAAATTCAACTTGCTTTTCATGTTTTATGGCATTATAACTGTGTTGTACTGCACTAAAGAACTTTTAAGTTACTTCAGGACTTTTATATTGCAGTGAAAACCGAGACCACAGAGAGTCAAATCAAACAGGAGCTAAAAGAAACGCCCCCAAAAGTGCTCGGGGGGTTCAGAGGGTTACAATAACAACGATGTCCGTTTGAACCGGTGAAAGTCAGATGAAGATGTGCTGACACAGACGGATGAGTGAAACGCAGATGTGATGGTCACACGGAGGCCGCTGCCCATGCCACGCCATGAACGGAGAATGCCGACTCAGCTGCAGCGCCTACCTGTTGACTCACGAGGATGACATCATCGTGACTATTCTGGTCACTGAGAGGGAGAGAGGGAGAGAGGGAGAGGAGTACGATGGTGGCGGGTTAGGATCAGATGACCATGAGGTCATAGAGCCTGCAGGTCCTCCGGGGCGCGGTGGACAGCCGGGTCAGCAGATCTCACACCTGCATGAGTGAAATCTACTGCTGAGTCAGAGGACTGATGACTCCATGAGGGTGCCTGAGAACGAACTTCACTGGCGAGCAGAAGTATGAGCAACATCAAAGACGAGAGAGTGAGGGGGGGGGGAGGGGGGGGGGAGAGGTCTCTCTGAATGGAGCCTTTTCCAACTAAAACATGTGGTTTTAGTTGAAATTTTTGGAGTTAATTTAAATAAATATAAACTTAAAGTTAATAATAAATATAAAGTTGGTTTCTTGAAGGCAACAGCGATGCATGTACATGCTGCGGCCGGTAGCTCCCATGAATTCTGCCTTCTTAATTGGTTTTGTTGATTATTACTGGAGCTCTAATGAACTATGACACAATACATTCATCAACATCTGAAAAGGGAGCGTGGGGAGCAAGAGGAGCGGACTTTGAGTCGGTCACTGGAGAGGGAGGAGAGTCGAGATGGAAGCTAAGCCAACCCAGCTAGCACCTGAGGCTACTCCACTACCCAGCATGCTCCTGGCTGTTTGATGCCCGGTCGCAGAACAATAAGACGGATGAAAGCAGCGGGAGGTCGGTGACTGTTGAGTCCACGTCTTCACAGAGACCTGGATCCATAGTGGTCCAGGATCAAGCTGCACTAGACGGGCGGACATCAGGACAGAGAGCAGGACTCTGGTGGACCAGAGGAGGAGGCCTCTGAGTTTACATCGTGGTTTTTTCCCTCATGTTGAATTCTTAATGTGAAGATGTCGGCCATATTGTCGGCACCGAGAATTGTTACATTATGATGCTCTACAGGAATGTTCTATTGTTTTTGTTTTGTTTTGTTGTGTTGAAAATGAGCTACAATTGCATTTCGTTGTGTTGCATAATAACAATAAATCATCCTTGAATATGCCGATATTATTCGGGTTTTAGGAGCATTCTTTGAACATGTATACAGCGCATTCAGAATGTACGTCTCAGATGTTTTGTTACAGCACTTGTTTACAGTCAGCTCTCTGCTTTGTACAGTAGTTACACACAAACCAACTACCAGCAGTTTGGAGATAGATGCCCAAAAGAAAAGCTCACGTTTGTGTTCGGAAGGAGAAACACACCTTCTTTTAAAATACCATGAAAGACTTGGACATCAACAGGTCTTTTTGGATCTGCACAAATATTGCAATGCAGACCTTTTAATTAAGATGTTTGAAGGAATGAAAAGAGTGTCGAACAAGTCCGTCACCAGTATTAAGTTAATTGGAGTACGGGAACATTCATTTCCATTGGTCATGTAAAGTAGGAATACGGTCTTTAAAATAAGAGGAATGTTTGGTGCATGTAAAGGGGAGGAGCGATGCTAGTCTACCAAACAACGGTGGTTAGAGTGGTGATAGCAAGATATTGTTTTTCTGGAAAAAGATGCTGTGAGGTCACAGGCTGTGGTGTGTATTCTGCAGCAGAAAACACACACTGAGCCTTCATGGGTTAAAAGAGTATGAGTAAGATCGTACAGCGCTCTATGTAATCAAGACAGAAGAGTGTGTGTGTGTGTTTTGTGAAGATCATAACCAGAACTAAGTGCCGCTGAGTCAGTTGTATCTGTTCATTTCCTCAGTGAGAACCGTAAGCTCCACTGATGTGGTCACCACAGACCGGTAGAGACCAAAGCAAGCCCAACCAAACCAAACCAAACCAACTCAGACCAGCGTGCATGAGGCCGTCAAAGCTCCCACTTAAAGGATGGGGGGGAGAAGGCGGCTTTCCAGGCAGAGCCACAGCCCAGTCCAGGAAAGAAGCAGCTTTCTGCACCTGGATGAGGACGTCGAAGTTAACTGGCATGTTTGGGTGCTCGTGGTGCTACGGATCATAGACCTCACGGATCGGAACAAAAGAAAAGAGGGAGCGAATATAACTTTTAGAACTCCCTGTTCACATTTTACTAATACTAATAATATGGATACTAATTGTCAATCCATATTGCCAGATACAGATCCCTTTATTTGTATATTACAGCTCTGAAGTCAGTCTAAATGTTATCCTTATACTTTGTTATAGTCATTTATAGTGTTTTTTCTTCATAAAAACACAACATTTAAATAAGCAAATAAAAGATTGTATTTGTATTAATTAAAACAAATCTTGTCATTAGTCGTTTTAATGATGAATTATTAGAGGTATTGTAAACAGCTCATAATTCATCTCTAATATCTATTTAAGTTGTTGTGAAAACATCTCCTTCAAACTACTGGATTTATTCTAGTTTATCACCAAAACTACATTTTACAGATGGCATGTGAACACATCATGGTAACATTATAATGTACCTTCAGCCATTACTCATGTTCACTGAGCAGAGCCTGAAGGCATCATAATGTAACTGAAGTGAACCTCCGTTGGTTAGCCGTTAGCGGTGCTGCTAACGTTACTAGCTCTCCTCCTGTTGGTTAGCCGTTAGCGGTGCTGCTAACGTTACTAGCTCTCCTCCTGTTGGTTAGCCGTTAGCGGTGGTGCTAATGTTACTAGCTCTCCTCCTGTTGGTTAGCCGTTAGCGGTGCTGCTAACGTTGCTAGCTCTCCTCCTGTTGGTTAGCCGTTAGCGGTGCTGCTAACGTTACTAGCGCTCCTCCTGTTGGTTAGCCGTTAGCGGTGCTGCTAACGTTACTAGCTCTCCTCCTGTTGCTCTAAACACTGATTGGTTGTTTACAATGAAACATGATCAGAGATCAGAGACTAGAAACACATGTTCTACTGAATATTGGAGGAGAACAATCGTCAGTAAAACTTTATTTACACCGTGATGGTTAACGTTAAAACTTTATTTACACTGTGATGGTTAACGTTAAAACTTTATTTACACTCTGATGGTTAACGTTAAAACTTTATTTACACTGTGATGGTTAACGTTAAAACTTTATTTACACTGATGGTTAACGTTAAAACTTTATTTACACTGATGTTAACGTTAAAACTTTATTTACACTGTGATGGTTAACGTTAAAACTTTATTTACACTGATGGTTAATGTTAAAACTTTATTTACACTCTGATGGTTAACGTTAAAACTTTATTTACACTCTGATGGTTAACGTTAAAACTTTATTTACACTGTGATGGTTAACATTAAAACTTTATTTACACTGTGATGGTTAACGTTAAAACTTTATTTACACTGTGATGGTTAACGTTAGACTGTGTCATTAATTGGCGGTTCACAGGCGATGGACCGTGAGGAGGATCAGTACAGATCGACGTCCGTCCACTTTGGACTGAAACCGGGCAGGAACACAATAAAGTGACTCTACACACTCCAGTCAAATCAAACTTCAAATTTGACAACGCATGAGTCCGCGGCTGACAATGTAAACACACACACATGAGTAACCTGATGAGTGGTCCCAACAGAACCGGTGACTGTTCCCAGTGAATCACCCTCTGGAGCTCCTTTCAGAGCAGCACCGAGCCGCTCAGGAGGCAAAGACGCATTCATATGTTTCTAATTTGGCTCTGATGAGTTTCACCCCGCTGGTCTCTTTAAACTCCGCCCACACATGCTCATCTTGTCCAAATAATTACCCCCCCCCCCCCCCCCGCACTGACACACACACACACACACACACACACACACACACACACACACACACACACACACACACACACACACACACACACACACACACACACACACACACACACACACACACACAAAAAAAAGATGATCTGCTTGATCTCACGTACCATACGCTGTGTTTACATTTGTGGTGTTTTTTATCGGTTTTAGGAATCAGCTGTTTGTGTGGCTGGTGCAGACATCAGCACATACTCTCACACCTCCAGTGTCTGCAGACAGCTGCAGCCTCTTTTTAAGTTGGCATCATTTTTGACCAGGGGCAAAAAACAAAAGGCCCCGACTCAACATCAAATGTGCTCCTCCACCTGCCAGACACCAGACAGGGCGAGTCTGTCTGCACACGAGTGTACATATAAACACACTTCTCAGGGTTATGCAAATAAATATGAGGAGTTCTGATCCGATTTCTTTTTAATATATATATTTATAGTTTTATATTATAGTAACCAGTGTAGTACTCCATGTCTGTCTCAGTCTCAAGACCACAAAGAGGTCTTTGAATTTTATTTCAAAACTGATATAATTGTTGACATCATTACTGTTTGAGATCATAAAAAACATGTGATCTGCAATGCCTTCTTGATTATTGGTCATGGTACATTTATTCAAACAAATACAGAACATGTGGCAATAGAAGAGGGGAATGAGTCTCTGTTTTTATGGGGAATTCGGATCTTTTCCATTTTCAGATTGAGGAGTGACTATATTGTTTTTTTTTGTTCCACATTTCATCATAAGTGTGTCATGCAGTGTGAGACTCAGGCTGGTCTTGACTTGGTCTCAACTCCTCAAAGTCTCGGTCTAGACTCTGGTCTTGGTCTCCGGTTTAGGTGTTCTGGACTACAACGCTGATACAAACACACACAGGTACGAAGAGCCCTGAACCACCTTGTAGCGGGTAAAGTACCTGAACTCATCAGCATCAGCAAAGAAAAAGAGGCGACATTACATCAGTTCTTCCTGCTCAAACTGATCACTTCCAGCTCTCGTGAGATTCACAGATAAAACAACAAGTCGATTAATTGATTGGTTGACAGAAAGTAACCAATAATTCCAAATAAGTCATGCTGATGTGAAGAGTGGTTCATGTGGATTTGGAGAAATAACTGATAAATATTAAAGAAAATTCTGACACTGTATTACCTAAACAGCCAATAACTTAATCAAAAGAAACTCAACAGATAGATAATGAATCATTACTATTTAAAGTGAACTCTTCACTTTGCATTTAAAGTGTTTTATCTCTGGTTTTACGTGAAACGCAGCGCCCACCGGTAAGAATAATGCAACTATTTGTATGAATATTTTGGAAAAGTTGATGAAAGGGCAGATGAGGACAAACAGAGTCACAGACCAACTAGAAAGAGAGAGGAGGAAATAGAGAAAGGGGGGAGAGACGGATCCTAAGATGACACTTATCAGAGCTTTTTGTCTTTTCCTTACGTACACTTGCTGCCACACACGGCCTGCATGGAGAATGAGACGCACACAGGAATATGGGGGGGGGGGGGGGGGGGGATGGGGGAGGGAAAACGTCTTTGATGTCGCTGTGTCTTTGTCCATGTCTTCCTCCAGTGCAACCTGTCACAGGCTCCGTCTTTTCCCCGTCCCCTTGTAGGTGGTTAGGGAGTAAATCCCTGCATCTCACATCCCGGTTGTCCCACCCTTCCTCCCCCCCCCCCCCCATCCTCTGCCTCTCTAATTGCCTCTCTTACCCTCTGGCCTGCCCCAGCGTCACTGAAGGCTGCATACAGCAGCTCTCTGTGGACTGCTGAGGACCCACGTGGACGGCATAAGAGAGATCCTCCTGTACATGCCGAGCGTCCCCGATGCATCGAGGCCAGCGTGCCACGGCTCTTCCATGACAGAAGCTCCCCGGGACATGAGACACTTCCTGGTGGACTGGACCGAATAGACTGATGCTGGAGGAACTGGGAAGCTGAACAGAGAGACTCACTGAGGAACTTTAGCTAGCGCTGAATTGTACTGCGATCAGTGTCATTTACATTTCTTGCACATCAGGTCTAGGAGACTATGTGTGAGGTAGGAACCAGGCAAGAAGTCACATCATGTGTTTACATGCCTCCAGTCTTTACTTTTTGTCTTCATGACGTCAGATGTAAAAGGGTCTATACTATACTTATCAGATGGTCAAATAGCTGCGGAGCCCCCTTCCCCGATATTAAATACGTGGGAGATGTATGCGGTCAGTTCTGTAACTTTCCATCACCGAATATCTGATATTCACACTCTCTTCACATCGAACTTCTCTCTCTTCTCTGGGTTTTAATTTCTTACACTATTTGTGCCACTTTCTTGCGTGAACAACCGTATCAAACACTATGGATGCTGTCTGAAAGGGTGTTTTTTCCTGTTTGCAGTTGTCCCGATGTTTTAAACGATAAACATCTCTCGAACGGAACAACTATGACGACACGTCTTACGAACTTCTTCTGTTAGAAAGTTTCTAGCTCAGTGTATAAGGGCTGACTCGTGCCAACAGCACCAGATGCACTGTACAAACGGTCAGTCGCAGACGCTCCACAGCACAGCCAGCTGTCTGCGTCGGTGTGGAAGCGCCCTAAAAAATCCGGTTACTGCAGCAAAACAGACGATAACCCGGCTACTTAAGTGCTTGTAAAACGCACAAACTGTGAATAAAAAGTGCTTAAATAAAGGAGGCTGAGAGCGTCCGTGCTGTAACAGGTGCAGACAGAATGAGGGAGCAGCGACGGTTTGTGTGTGATCTGCTCGTCAGGCAGAAAAAAACAGACCTGCTGTTTGCCCTCCCCTCAGGCCTCTCTCACCCCCCCTCCCCCAGCAGCCAGTGTGGTGTCTCTGTACATTTCTGTATGCGTTTGTTTGTTTGTCTGTGTTTACTTCAACAGCTGGATATGGTTTGTACTCTTAAACCTGAGCTATGGGACCCTGTGAAGACACACACACTCACACACACACACACACACTGAGAACGTGTTGTCTCTGGTGCATTGTTTTGCAGCTCTGAGTCATAAGAAAACATAAGGTTGAGCGTGAACTCACATATGATGGTAATATATTTTACATGAGTGTTTTTGTTTTGCTTTGCCACCAAAAGTGGTGCACATCTGGATATCTCCAAACAAACAGCGACTACGTTTGCATGAACACGAATATTCCACTATTATTCCCACTATGACAATATTCAGAGTTTGATACGGGTCATATAAACAGTGTATTCTGAATTAGCTCTCATTCTGAATGGAGCATTTTCAGATTAAGAAATGTGGGATGTGCAGATATTACTGGGGTTATAAGACGTGCTTTTGCAACCAGTGAACAGGAAGTGACCATATCTGGACTTCAGAGGAGTGACATAGAGACGCCGTATACGTCTCTGGTAGAGACCTGTCAATCACCGTGTAGCCCCGCCCTAAAGCATCCCCTGCTGTATGGTCTATGTGACTCTAAATGGACCATAATGTACTAAATGAACATCATGCTGTATTGAAGACTTGAAACTAGAGATTGAGACCATAAACTCATGTTTACAATGTTTACTGAGGTAATAAATCAAGAGAGAAGTAGAGTCATTTTCTCATAGACTTCTATACAACCAGAGGAGTCGCCCCCTGGTGGACACTAGAGAGAATGCAGGTTTAAGACACTCTTCAGAGCCACATGCCGCCGCCTGGTTTTACGGTAGCCTGCCACACACGACCTCTTTCCTGTTTACAGTCAGCTCTGTGCATCGTACAGTAGTAACACACAAACCAACTACCAGCAGTTTGGAGATGAATGCCCAAAAGAAAAGCTCACGTTTATGGTCGGAAGGAGAAACACACCTACTTATAAACATTATGAAAGACTGAGATATCAACAGGGATTTGAATATGCGTACATATGCTACGCTGACCTTTTTCAAGAAGGTGGTTGAAGGAATGAAAAGAGGGAGCCTGTGTTCAACGGTCGGATACGTTATTCGGAGTTTGCGTGGCTGCATGTAAACGGGAATATTAACGTTCATTAGCCACGTAGCTTAGCAGGAATAATGGCAAAAAGCAGAATATTTTGTGCATGTAAACGTAGTCATTGAGATATATTAACCAGGTATATGGTGTGGCCGACTGCATGCATGAAAATGAATATGAGTGTGTACCTGTGTGTGTGTGTGTGTGTGTGTGTGTGTGTGTGTGTGTGTGTGTGTGTGTGAGAGAGAGAGAGAGAGAGAGAGAGAGCACACCACGCTGTGATCCTTAATAAGTGCACTCGGTGTACGATACAAATTCCTACAAGGTGAAGATAAATACACAAGCCGCCCCCCCTCCTCTTCCACATCCCTCGTTCTTTCTTCCTCCTGTCCTCCTACACACCGCGGTCCTTTCATGTGCAAAGCAGATGGAGTCAATTGACATGCTAATGAGACAAGAGCTGCTTCACAGCAGTCCTGGAGCCACTTCACCACACAGGCACACGTGTATGCAGCAACTGGATATCGGCATGCGCAATTGAGTAGCATAGACACACACCCATGCACTTACACACATGCACTCACACACACACAGACACACAAAAATGTATAATTTAACCCAAACGTAAATTCACTTTTTAATAATCAATGGAGCAACTGTATTTGTTTGTGGACTTGGACTTGTGACCTCATTGTTGAGGTGATGGAAGGATCTGTGTGTGTGTGTGTGTGTGTGTGAGAGAGGTGAAGTATCAGATAACCCACTTCAAGCACACCAGAGTATTACATTATGATGCTGATTGTTGAGCTGGACCCGAATGTTCGACAGTTTGGTGGTTCGTTGGAGTCGTAGGTATTTTGGGGTTTTTCGAGTTCAGTATTTGAAATAAAATAAAAACAATTGGAAAGTACTGATTTATTTTAGTTCCACTTATATTATAATTAAAATATCAAAAACAAATGTATATTGCTTTCATAATGGATGGTGGAGTGTGTATCTGTAGGTGCACGACCACAAGAAAGAGCTGAAAAGCAGACAAGGTGCTCTTCTGACTGGGAGGTCAATGGCAGCCTGTTGACCTGAACTATAGAAGTTAAAAGTGTGTCCTGAGCTCAAATGCATCCTCCGTGTTTTAGTACACAGGATGAGCGGGTTTTTTAACAGTTCCTTGTCTTTCACTGAACACATTTTCTCTCATTCAGTTGAACCTCTGGATGCCTCCGAGCTTCGCTCCGGAAGAAGCTCAGGTAGTTGATGGGTGAGTGCACGGAGCGGCACTTGAGGCCAGATTAACAGGTGACATTTACGATGCCTGTGTGTGTGCGTGTGTGTGTGTGTGTGTGTGTGTGTGTGTGTGTGTGTGTGTGTGTGTGTGTGTGTGTGTGAGAGAGAGACTGGCAGGGCCGAGGACTGAGTGATATAAGGCTTCCCATCAGCAGACAGGAGTCAACTACTCCCACTACTCCCCACCCTAAAGGGCAGGCTTTATAGCTCCATGCTGATATATGCTCCTCCACGCAGAAACTTTTATTTAGGAGCCCCCTGTTGAACCCCCCCCCCCCCTCCCTCCCTCCCCCGTCTCCTCTGGCTTACTATTTATGAACTTATTAAAAGACTGGTTAGGTGTTATTCACCGGTTAGCTGCATTTTATTGGAAATGTAATGAACTAACTCAATTTGAACCGTTTCTACATTTCTCTTGTTTTGTATTTAGATTATGAGCTGAGATGTTCTTATTGTTTTATGAGCTGAGATGTTCTTATTGTTTTATGAGCTGAGATGTTCTTATTGTTTTCACCGGTGATCCACTTTAAACATGAGTATGAAGCATGTCTGCTTAGTTCTGTTTATCTTATTGTGTAAAAGACAACAGGTCATTTATTGAGCTGAAATATTTTCAATTATCAATTAATCTCACAATTATCAATCCTTTACTCTCGAGGTAAAAACATCCATAACAATAAGAGCCAAGGACGTGACTATTAAATGCTATATAAACAATATACACAAATATAAACCATGGTAGCCTATTAGAAAATAAATAAAATCAGCAAATATTGATAGTTATTGAATTATAATAATGTATAAACCCACATAATGAATATGCTCTCCTCAAAGCCACCACTCCATTAGAAACCCATCAATGTTACCTCCTCGTCCATTGTGAAACAAACTTCATTTAAACACGACATAAACAAAATAAAACTCATCCGAACAGTCCTGGTCTGTCTGTCCTCTGACCTCTGGTGTAGGTCAACATTAACCCTTCATGCACCGCGTTAGATGAGAAAATAAACAGCCAGACAAACAGTCATTTTACCGATGAAACACACTTAACCTCGACGGAAACTAAATGAAACACTCGTTAGCTCTTTCCTGTTCCAACCTCCAACATGCATGTGCCACCATGTGATGTGACCTGGGCGGGGGGGGGGGGGGGATGTTCACAGCGTTTCCACGACATAAACAAATGACTCAACAATCTGAGCAACAATATGATTCTGAACATAACTTAACCCTTTGAGATGGCGAAGTATTTCATTCTTTTTCCTCTTAATTTTCATGGGTTTTCAATGACTGGGAAAGAGTTTTCCAGGACGCGTGGGACCCCTGGTACTGGTTCACTAATGCCTTAGTCTTATTAGCGCTCTGACACAGTAATCAGGTGGTGTCTTTAAATATTCATAGTGAGTCCTGGTGGCGCTGTGCAGTGATCTCCTCCCAGGAACAGGTGGAGCAGGAGGGCCACGCTCCTCCTCTGCTCTGACCCAGGAGACAAGTGAACCAAGGCTGGGCCGGGCCTTTACACACAAACCCCCCCCCCCCCCGCCCCGCCCCGGGGCGAAGCACATGGCCGGAAATATATAGACCTTTGCTATTAGAATAAGATCAATGCTGATTTATTTATTCATCCACGCAGCCTTCAACGCAGCCCCTCCGGCTCTGGTCCACTCTGAAGACATTCTCAACTTTATTTGACTTCAACGTTTACTTTTGGTCATATTCTAGCCGCTACTCATAACTGTAGCAGTCATCATCATCATCATCATTACCGACTTCACACCTGTTTCCAATCGCATGCACTCATGAGTCTCTCTTTGAACCACCTTTGTTACACATGGACTTTCCCTGCTGAGTCAAAGAAATCATCGTAGGACTGAAGCTGAATCAGTCATAGCTCAGGTCAGGCACCGGTAGACTGACTGTGTGTGTGTGTATGTGTGTGTGTGAAGCCTAGTGATTGGATGGGCTAGGTGACCAGAGGGGTGTAAATTTATGACTAACACTTAGACACGGGATCAATTTCCAGTAAATGTCTATAGGCTCAGAGCGGTGAACACTTTAAAGTGACGACGGCTTCAGATATAAACGCCTTTGAATAAAAACCATTCTCTGCATCGTGCACATTGCATTTTTATTTCTAATTTTGTTTTTTTATTGCCCTTTTATATTATTGCATTTCAGTTTTGCAGTTCATGACGTTTCTGCTGCTTGTTTTCTAATTAAAGGTTTGAAAAATGAAAACAAAAATATACAAAACATGTTTACTATCCAACTGCCTCTTTGCCGGCCCACTGTCGATCTTAAACACTTAATATTATATATATATATATATATATATATATATATACTTTATATATATGGTATTATTATCATGTCAGGCTTGTTTATTGGTCTGACTGGTCTCGGGATAAAACGTGCTTCAGTGTACAGACTAGTTGACTCTCAATGAAGAAGGTTTAGGAAAAGATCGTGAAATACTTCGTTGGATTCAGGCAACAAAACTACTGAGTTAGGTTTGAGTTAGAGTAACTATGATACACTACAAAAAAATACTGGACAAATAAATCAACATTGACTTCTTGAACTTTTGGCAATGTTTCCTCTTGTGCTTTGCGCTCGGTTGTGTGGGCTCAATGTTCTTCAGTTTATCACAATGTGGCAGTCACAGTGTTTGCTGCACACGTAGAGACACTTTATCAGTGAAGGAACCAGCTGCAAGGTCATAGAGAAAACACCTGCTCACACACGTAACCTCTCGGGTGGACTTCTAGTAGAACTCATGCGATGTCCACCTGTGGAATAAGCACAGTGGCACTACTTCTCTCAGTCTGCAGAACCTCCCTGAGCTGAATAAACTCAGCGCTTCGCCTGGGAAAGTCTCTCTGTTCTCTTCTCCCCTGGGCTCTGTGAGAACTCAGGGCCACTCCAAACCATACAAACTGAAGATCGTGAGTGTATGCAAGTGTGTGTGTGTGTGTGTTTAAATGTATGTCTGAGTGTTTATACGCCTCCCAGAGGGGCGGAGGTCTGTGTTTTGACAGTATCAGGTGAACGGGCTTTAATCCCCCCCCCCTTCAACTCTCTCTGTCCAAGTCATGCATCGCTCGAATGAAAACGAAGCAGACAGACTGACTTAAAAAAAACACTATTTCTGCATAATAAAGGACAAGCTGTCTGTTTCCACAACTTAAGCACCCTTCCCCTTATATAAATAATCCGTCTCAGGTATCTGCGTCTCATATCTGACTAATGCATGCTATTGTAAACAATCACACCGTGAGCCACGACCAGGAAGCTGTCGGGCGGAGGGAGATTAAGAGCAACAGAAAGAGAGGGAGTGCTGTGAGGTTGGAGTTGGGAGGACTGGGGGGTTGGACACATCAAACAGTCAGCCTTGCCCTCCAGGCCACCTCTGACCCGGGCCCTTTAGGGGTCAGGAGTCTTATTAGATACTTAAACCCTTCTGCAGGATTTTTGACCCGTCCTTTCCCTTCTGGCCCGCCATTCCCCCCACCTCCCCAACCCCCCCTCGCTTTATATATATACGCGGCCCACCAATAATCCTCAAGCCAATCAATAGTAACTGTTCTCTCGATAATTCATAACATTAACATACACTCAATGGCCGCGGCGGGATGGATGGGGAAGACATAGCAGGGCCATCATTCCAGTATCGATCCCCCTTTGGAGGGAGTCGATAGGCGGGGAGGTGATGGAGTTATGGCCTCCTGGAGGTGGAGTCGTCGCAGCAGAGACTCAGATAAACACAAACACACACACACACACACACACCGCTATCTCCTCCCGCCCATGGACGGTTACCGGCACACGGTGTGTGGGATGTCCTTTAGTACGCCACCGACTGAGATGAGAAGAGAACCCGTTTAATTACCCCCCTGAGCAAGAACCTGCTTTTCTATCACCACTCCGTCTCCGCTATCGCATTCATCTGACTCCCTCCTTCTGCCCATCTTCCACATCGCGCCATCCTTTCTTTTTCTTTTTTTCAGCGCTCCAGTTCCTCCTCTGTGCCACACCACAGCCCCCCCCCCCCCCCGTCCCTTAAGATTTAACTGCCACTTTCGCCTTTTGATTCCATGTCCCCGTTGCTCCATACCTCCCCAGCTCCCTTACACTTCACATCCCCCCCATGAGCCTGTTTTTACCTCTCAGAGAATCAGCTAGCAGCACATCCTCAAATCGATGTCGCAAAGTAGTCTGAAAGTACCTGAAAGTATTCAGAATACATGAATAAAAAGAGTGGGATGTGCTTCTGACTGGAATTAAATAAAGCTATTGTATCTGAATGGACTGAACTGTGTTTCACTGTTGAACGTTTTCTCAGACAAACACAGTCACAGATTAAACCAAACATTTCATCACGATTTGCTTGGGTCCATTAAATTTGACACGTAAAGCGATAGCGTGATAAATGTATTGAATAATGATCCCGTACGTTCATTAACAGTAAATAGTGTACAGAAGAGATATCGGAAATCTGCAGATACACCACAGCCGTGTCCGCTCCAGCTCATCAGATATTCTAAATGTTGTCCTTTTACTTTGTTACAGTCATCTTTACTGTAATTTACATAGAAGTACACAATTCAAATGATTATTGTAAATATTGCATTCTGATTATTAGGAAGTAAAACAAGTCATAATTCCATCTCTAATATCCGTTTTATATTGCTGTGAAAACATCTCCTTCAAACAACTGTAGTTTATCACCTAAAATGTGAACATTACATGATAACGTTATAAGAGCCTGAAGGCATCATAATGTAACTGAAGTGAACCTCCGTACGTTAGCTGTTAGCTCCGGTGCTGCTAACGCTACTAGCTCTCCTGCTGCTGATTCAAACACGGATTTGTTGTTCACAACGTAACGTTATCGGAGATCAGCGGCTAAAAGGCATTAATGCAGATCTCCCATATTTCAATGAATATTGGCAGTAAAACAATGACATTAACATCTGAAGGCTGTCTTTCATTTCGACTTATTAAAAAAAGCACAAAGACATACATGCTGCCACCGTCTCAGTCCTCAGTCCAAAATTCAAAGAAATAGAAGCTTTCATTTAAAAATTAAAAATAAACTGATTTTTATGTCGGCCTACAGCCACGAGCGCTGATCTTAGTCTTCAGTCAGTATATTTCACATTGGATTGTATTAGAATCATAGACTCCACCTTTAAATACGCCTTTAGCCTTCATCTTATTATAATTTAAAACAATTGAAATGATGGCTAATTATAGATTATGACGGAATTTTTGCAGCACTGTCTGACAAAATGATGGGCAACGAAAAACAGTCTAACGGAACCACTGGACCCGTACGGATCCCGGATCAACTCCGGTCCGTTAGTCCACCATCCATCTCTGAGCGTTTGACCCAAAGTACCTGAGCAAGCGCTTTCATTGCAGTCAGACAAATAGTACAGCCAGCAGCCTCTCTCTCCCTCCCTCTCCCTCTCTCTCCTCCTCTGTTCCCTTCTCCCTTGCGAGACATAAAGCACCCTTCACCCATTTCCTCCGGCTTCTCATCCTCACTTTCCACATCTCTCCCAGAGCCCCACGAGGGCCCGACACACAGCACCCTGAAATATGGACCGGCGTAATGGCCCACTAAATTAACTCCTTGTAAGCGTGGTTTAGGGAACGGCTGTAATTAGCATATAATAGGTGTGGGAGAGGAGGTAAAGGGCCAGGCCTGCCCCGGGGGCCCCGAGGCTGGGGCCCCTCTATCGTCTCCATCTCTAATCGCGCAGCAAAGTTCAGCCTTATAAACATGTCAGTGAGACGCGTGATTAAACGGCGCGGCCATTAGATAATGGATCCTCGTACCTGTGGGCCGCCTATCACTCCACCCCCCCCTCCCCCCCCCCCCCCCCGCCTCCCCTTCCTCCCCCCGTCATGGCTAGCTCAGCGCTACCTCGGCTAAGTCTGCAAAACACACACACACACACACACATATGACTTCACTGTGTCTTCTGTTATCCTGCTAACTCGCCACCAAAGAAATCCCCATGCAGGAGAGAATAAGTAAGAGAGAGAGAGAGAGAGAGAGAGAGAGACAGAGACAGAGAGACAGACAGAGAGAGACAGAGACACAGAGACAGAGAGAGAGCAGCACCCTGACTGATGTCGTTCCAATAATTGCAAGGCCCTGCTTCCTCATCCAAGTGCCTTTTACTTATTTAAACTGTTTGCTTTAAGCGCCACTGAAGCCAATTAGGAGAGGCATAATTCAACGGGGCAGGGAGGGGAGGAGGGGAGGAGGAAGGAAAGAAGAGAGGACGCAGCAGACCCTTCATCATTTTCCTCTTTTCTTGCACTTTTCACTTAAGACAACCAGATTTACAGAACTGCGTCTTCAACACCTTGATTCTGGTCATTCTGTGCCTGGAGTCATCTAATCAGTGTAAGAAGATACACTCACTTTACTTCACCAAAGATATTAACTGATCATTTTACAAGCGCACAAGGTAACCCATAAAAAGGAACAATATTATGATCAGAATTACCGTAAGTCAAGCTGCCATTCACATCCATGTCAGCCCAAATGTTATCATTTTATCATTCCGTCCTGATGGACATTTGTGTGAAATTGTCAAATTTTAAATGTGAATTCTTGAGTTAGTGACGGTGACCTTTGAGTCAGTTTATCCTCGAGTCTGGGTACACCACGTTTGTGCCAAATCTTTAGGGAATTCCCTCGAGACGTTTTCTGATATCACGTTCCTGAGAATTGACTGGAAAGATAAAAACATGGCGTCACGACTTATTGCATGAGGCATAAAAACAGATTATGAGGGGACGAGAAGGTGAGGAGTTGTGGTTTTGCATTTTTTAAATCTGAACTTGAACTGGATGATCAACGAACTGCAAAATCCCTGAAGCCCAGAAAATCTTTTGTAAAGACGTGGAACTGCATTGGCCTCACTCTCTCGTACCGTTTTAATTAAATCTAACCTTCCACTCTGGTCTCCCTCTCTTTCTCTCTCTCTCTCTCTTTTTCATTTTTGGATGGATACTTGGCCAGTAAACCTGGCCCTTGTTTTTCTGTCAATGCACTTCTCTCAAGAAGATCTGCTGGACTTGCACAAACAAACAAGGCTTCACAAATGCCATTAAAGATAATGGTATTGCTCATGTTAACAAGCCATCAGTTATACATTCATACACACACTAACACACACACGCTTACAAGCTAATATCCGAATAAAGTGAACCTTTGTTACAGCCCAAAAGTCATAATGGAGCACTACCAGAGACTGTATGTAAGAAGAGGACGTCGTAACGCCACAGATTGGTTTGTGGACTGCAGTTTTGAAGCCTCCAGTTCAGCATTAGTTTTTTGGCATTGCCATTTTTTTTTTTTTTTTTTTTTGCTGTCGCCATCTTGGTTTCTTGCAACCAGAATTGACACGAGAGGGTGGAGCTAAATACAATCGAACGCTCAATAAAACATTTTAAGGCGACCGAAATGTTACAATTAACTTGAAGTTGTAAGACAAAAACACGGACAACGCTGTGTCAGCGACCTGTCAATCACTGTGTAGCCCCGCCCCTAAAGCATCCCCTGCTTTATGGTCTGTTTGACTCTAAATGGACCATAATGTACTAAATGAACATCATGCTGTATTGAAGAAGACTTGAAACTAGAGATTGAGACCATAAACTCATGTTTACAATGTTTACTGAGGTAATAAATCAAGAGAGAAGTAGAGTCATTTTCTCATAGACTTCTATACAACCAGAGGAGTCGCCCCCTGGTGGACACTAGAGAGAATGCAGCTTTAAGACATGAAGCTTTGGCTTCATTTTTTAGAACCGGAGGTTGCCGCTTGAACACTACTTTGCATTTACATAAACATGCAGGATGATTCTGTAAAGAGACAAGCTGGTCCACTTGAGCATCATTTGTGTTTTAACTTACAGATCTACGTACCTGCAGAGGCAGAAAGACAACTCACACAGAGAGAAGATACCGTTAACAAAAGCAACTGCAGTTCACTGTGAGCTCCGGGAACCAGCGGATGAGCACAATCATTCCATCACACACTTCCTCATATCTGTCTGCTTCAGACCTTCATCCCTTTCTCTCAGATTAATGAGAGCTCAGGCTGGTGGCGCAACGTGGGCCGGCCCAGAGCTTCACTCATTCTAACAGCCGTTTAATAAATGTGATTGCAAATGGAACTTGTCACTTGCACTGGGGAGGATAGAGGGGGGGGGGGGGGGGTGGGGGGGGGGGGTGCTGGCCAGTCAATACCTCAGTTGGCAGGTGCCTGGGGTCACATATAAGTCAGCAAGTGATGGATATGTATCCAATAATTGATGTAGGGCAGCAGTTATTGTCAGTTTGGCTCCTGCCTCTATTGCTTATTAAAAGCTGTTGGCCTTAAGTACCAGCCAGCCAATTACTGAGGAAGCGAGGTGACTGTTTAGGAGCCTGGACCCCAAGGCTCTCTGTTGAGAAAAAAAGAAAGAAATGAACTAGTCTATTGTTTGTTCTCTGTGTGCATGCCTCTCTGCATGCGTTTCATACTGGAATCCTTTCAGGGAACTTCCTCTATTTTGTTGTGCGAGAGGCTCCGCTTCATTGTGCTACCAAAGTGGTTTCCTCAAATGTACATTTACTGTAATCCAGAGCACATTAATCTGATGTCCCACCTCTCATCGGGTCACAGCAGATTCTCCCTCTCTATTGTTGTCATTGACCTGCAGGTTATGTCAGAGCACGGGAAAAGGAGAACGCAGCAAACAGAGTTTATTGTGAACTGGCAAGTTTCTTCCAGTTCCTCCATCTGGGTTCAAGGTGAATTCATCCGGACGTGAACTTGTTTGTGCCGTTGTCCATATCTCAGAGCAGAGTGGGGGATCTCCGCCGTGAGATACGTCAAGTGCAGGTCACCGTTTGAGCGCCTGTGTGGGCGACGGTTGGTGTGACACTCTGGTCGAACGAGCACGCTCAGCATTAAATACATTAGCACCATTTAAGGATGCCGCAGTTAGTCGGCGTGATCGATGAAGTTGAGATCAATATTTTAAATTGACGCATGTTTTTGTCCTTGGAGCTGCTAATTACACTCATTAAAGTTAGTACAAGGAACTTTCATCTTGTGTTGATGTTGGCGCTCCCTGTGGACTAACGTGGTAGTATTTCTGAGCACCAGACTCCCTTCAGAAAACCTCTCATTTTACTGCAGCAGGGTCTGAAAGTCTGCCCCTCTCAGTCCTGGTTCTGGTTCTCCCGTGCCTCCCTTCCCTCCAGCGGGTCCAGCAATACGTCCTGGGTCTCCAGCAGCGTGGTGTCGGTGTCGGCTCCCAGAGAGGAGAAGCTCTGCTCCTGGAGAAGGAGGAGGAGGAGGAGGAGGAGGAGGAGGAGGAGACGCTGCTGCCGGGAGCTGAGCTCTCCTCCTCCCTCCGGAGCCGGATCTCGGTCTGTTCACGGTGGACCGGTCTCTGCTGGAGGATCTGGGTCTGTCCACGGTGGACCGGTCTCTGCTGGAGGATCTGGGTCTGTCCACGGTGGACCGGTCTCTGCTGGAGTCTGAGCTGAAGCAGTTTCTGGTGAACCTGCATGATTTCATCTGGTTTCACCAGAATCCGACCCGGTGGCTCCGATGACGAGCATTAAGAATAACTCTATAGAAACAGACCATCTTCTCTCTGATGGTCTGGTTTACATATGAAGGTCTCATAGAGGATCAGGACTACACTGAGACTGGTTCACAACCAGTTCAAAGTTCCTCACAGTAACTTTAAGCCATACAGTCATCTGCCCACTACTTCAGAAATCCCATTGAATGAGTGTTTGAAGGGAAAACAGCAGACCATGCTGAGTGTTCTGAGCGGGCAGGAACACTGAGGAAGACCGTCTGAGGAAGACCGAGGAAGACTCGATGCAGGCTACTGATGATTTATGCTGCCTAGTCAAACAATGCAAGAGAATATATACATATTACAAACGTGGTTACGTGTACTGTAAGAATATAAGATGGGGGGTAGAGTATTTCGTTTCGTTTCATGCTGCATTGTACAATAACGTACAATAGGTAAAATATTCGATAGATTAATGTACAGAAAATGAGTCGTCAGTGGCGGCCCGAGCACCGCGGGCCGGTTTTACCGCGGCAGCGTATCTCACCAACAACAAGCTACCCGCTCTGTGCTCAGCAGAGAGCAGAGCCGTGAGAGCGCTCATCGCCGCGGGCCCTAACCCTAAGACTGTGGGGAGAGAGGGTGGGGAAACTTTGGATGTGACCGTGGCGTGTAGTAATTGTAAAACTCAAAAAGAGCTGCTGAAGCAGAATTCTGACATGTAGCGCTGCCTTTCAGTTCTGATCAAAGGGTCCACCAGAGCAGCAGCTGATAACCCAATCAATTCACTCCTTTTGTTTTTTCGCTGAATGATGCACGTTTAGCGCTCACCTCCAGGCAAAGAGTGAAGGAAAGAAAAGGAGGTAAAAGGGTGGGAGGGAGGGAGGGAGGGAGTGGGAAAAAAGGGTGGTGGGGTAGGAAGGGGGAAAGCAAAAAGGGAGATCGAGGTACGAGGAAGACAATGTTAAAGCTGCATCTGGAAAAAATGTGGAAAAATTAAATAAATATGGCAGATATTTGGTGAGTTTGACGGATCTATTGAAAGGTATTAAGAGGTGGTGATGGGGGATGTGAGCCGATTAGAATATGAAATGTTTTAGCAAAGAATGGAGTCAAAAGACAGAGAGAGATGGAGCGAAGATTAAAAAATTACCTCTCGTCCTTCAGGAGCCCCGGCAGACGGAGGAGACAATCAGTAACGGGAGAAAGTGAACGTTTAAAGGGGGGGATGAGAGAGCGTTGCAAAAAGACAAGGAGAGACAGACGGATGCTTCTGGAAAGGCGGGAGGTCATAAAGATGGAATGGGAGCGAGAGAGGAGCTAATCATTACAGTTTGCAATGAAAAAAGAGGCCTTCTTAGACACCAATCAATCAATTGGTCGGACAATCAATCAGTCTGTATTTAGTAGGCATCATGTCTTCTATAGACAGGCTGGGGGAGAGAGAGAGAGAGAGAGAGAGAGAGAGAGACATATGAAGAGGTAAAAGACGGACACCCAGCTCCTGGGAAACAGACATGCTGCGTATTGCAGGAGAATAAAAGCACACGGCGTAACAAAGAAGAAGAATATCTGGTGGTGTGAGCGGATTCAAGACTGTAGACCAGCTCCGACTACTGCACACCAGTCTGTACTAGTCCGGCCTGCTCTGGCAATGTATCCTTGTACGGTTCATATAATATCCCACGGAAAGTTACTCCTCATTTTTCCAGCATTTTCCTACGAAAGCCAGCATCACGTCAGTTTCCACTCGCGACATGAATACGGTCTTTTCAAAATAAGCTTCTGTCTGCACAGGAAACAACTTAGTTAGGTCTAGGCAAATAAAACAACTTTGTTAGGTTTAGGCAAATAAAACAACTTAGTTAGGTTTAGGCAAATAAAACAACTTAGTTAGGTCTAGGCAAATAAAACAACTTAGTTAGGTCTAGGCAAATAAAACAACTTAGTTAGGTCTAGGCAAATAAAACAACTTAGTTAGGTTTAGGCAAATAAAACAACTTAGTTAGGTCTAGGCAAATAAAACTACTTAGTTGGGTCTAGGCAAATAAAACTACTTAGTTGGGTTTAGGCAAATAAAACTACTTAGGTTTAGGCAAATAAAACAACTTAGGTTTAGGCAAATAAAACAACTTAGTTAGGTTTAGGCGAATAAAACTACTTAGTTAGGTTCAGGATACAAAACTACTTAGTTAGGTGTAGGATACAAAAGTACTTAGTCACGTTTAGGAAAAGATCATGAAATACTTAGTTAGGTTTAGGCAACATCATTTGGGTTTAAATAACTATGGTTAGGGTTAGGGTTACTGAAGTACACAAGTTACGTGACAAAAAAATCAACGTTAACTTCTCGTTTCACACGGAGAATGAACAGCGGTCTCCTGGTTCAAAGATCAGTGTTTGTAGGAACCGCCCACCGCTCCTCCCATCCGTTTCATGGGATATCTACGAATTACGGCTTATTATTTATCGTAGGAATAGCTACAAATGCTGGATAAGACCAGCCTGACTCTGGCCATGCTGCTGTAATGTAACTCACCAAAGACTATGACAATAATCACAGGCAACTACCACTGAAAGCTGAGCTTTCACACAGAGCAATATTTTCTATAAACAACAACAAAATGACTGTGATGAGTCGCAACAAGTGAAGAACCAACACATAATTATCACCTCAGCTCTACTGCTCCACTGTTTTAGCATCTTTGAGATGATTTCTGTTTTGACTCTTTTGGTTCGGTCTCACTGCTTTTACTCGACCTCGTTTCCAGCCGCAGAAGTCAGCTGTTTTTAGCAAAAAACAAGTAGCATCAGCAGGTGAACATAGTGGCGCTTTAGCAGCTCAAGAGCCAGATATACACTCACGAGGAGCAGTAGTAGTAGAGACCACAAACCAAGCTTGGACTTAAATTCATCAGGTGGAAACTGTCACGAAGGGCGACGACTGACTCTTCAATTCTGAGTTTTTGGCAAAATAGCACCACAATGAGACGACTCAGAAGTAGCGTTGTGAACTGGATGAGGTCTCTGGGCATTTTACGATGGTCGGCTGTTACAAATGTAGTTAGATTATGAGGGTGTCAGGAGGGTAGAAGGGATCACAGGAGGAGGAGCCGTGTCTGTCCACACGTCTCCAGAACGTCCCCCTTCTCCTGCGTGGTGCCGGCCCACCACCCTGACGGATGGGGATTAAAAGACGCTAATGTGCACGCGGGGGGCCGCTGACCTTCCACAGAGATTGACTTTACACCGGAGGAAATGGAAGCCGGTAAATCAGCCGGCTGCTGCGGCCCTCGTCCCCGACGTATCACTCCCTCTGACGCTGTCAGCCGAGACAGGGGGGGGCATTAATCACAAACATGGGGCCTCAGCGCCGTGCTGTAGGTACAGCGGTGTTCCATCCATTCACCCCATTTAGCACCGCACTTTAACACACGAGACAACGTACACAAAGAATGAGACGGACATGTGAGGACGGGCACCCGTGGACATGACACATCTCACACATACAGGTGTTACAACAATATGTTTAACATACTTCATTAAAAATAGGAATGCAAAGGATCATAACACTCCCCGTTCGGATCGGAGTCACGGATCGGATCAGCACAAAAGAAAATTGGGAGAAAATTGAACTTCATAGCAGCTCGTCTACAAGGCTCCGGATAAAGAAATGTTGCCACCGTCCCACAAATAATTTCAACCGCTCTGAAGTCAGTGCAAAGCATAAACAACTCTAAATGTTATCCTTTTATTAGTAGTTTTAATAATGTATTATAATGCGTTTAGAGGTATTGTAAACAGCTTATAATATATCTCTAATATCTATTTATGTTGCTGTGAAAACATTCCTTCAAACTACTGAATTTATTTAAGTTTCTCACCAAAAACTACATTTGACAAGATGACATTTGAACACATCATGGTTCACGTAATTTACATTCGCCTAATTCTCATTTTCCCTGAACGGAGCCTGAACGCATCATAACACAACTGAATGGAACCTCTACTCAGTTAGCCGTTAGCGGTGGTGCTAACGTTACTAGCTCTCCTCCTGTCAATTTCAACTGATTTGCTGTTTACACTGTAACATTATCAGGGATCGACGACTAGAAAAACATAAATGATGTTCTGATCGTATATGTTTACTGAATATCGTCCGATAACGATGGTCAGTAAAGCTTTATTTCACACCATGATGGTTAAAGTGTGTAATTAATCCGGGGGAGGGGGGGATCTGCACACATCAGGATGGACAACGGCCCTTTAGATGACTAAATACAAATAAGACTATATTGTTATTGTTCTAGGTGAACGGCCTCTTTAAACTTTCAATGCATTCACTACGTTTATAGCACTCCGATTTTAATCCAAATGTCTTACTAATGGTGTGTTATCTTTGCAAACAGAGGACTGCAATCTGTTACTTTCTGCTTTTTGGGTTTTTATGTGTGTGCAGGGACGAGTCTTTTGTTTGTAGTCTCTGGCAGCCGGGGCCCGGTTAGGGAAGAGGAACATCTGTGATAAATTTCACACCGGACCAAATGAGCTCTGGCACAGCAGAGGGCCCGTGACAAACTTCCCGCATGTGCTAATATGAGGATGGATTTTGGAGCCAGTCAATCGCAAGCTGGCACATACGCAGTTAAGACACCCGAACACGCTTGCGTGCACGCTGACGGCCAAACACCCGAGTGCACACACTTATCGTTACCTAGAGATGAGAGACCAGCTCGAAAGAAAAAAAGGGAAGCGGAATGAGAAGCAAACTCACATTTCACACGTGAATCTTTGTCTGTCGTGAGTGTGTCGAGTCCTCGAAGAATTAAAAAAGTTTATATTTTTAACGTAAATTTGATGCGTTTGTGAGCGAGAGACCTGCAGCCTTCTAACTAAGTTTAAATAACATAACTTCTCCACTAAATGTGTCTGTTTGAGTGCGTGTTTGGTAAATATAGAGGAAGATCTTAAGAATCAAGCACCGGCACATCTGGCGTGCACGTGTATAGTCGAGTGGTATTTGTTTGCATGTGTTATGGATGGAAATCATTTCTAAAAATGGAACACACGTGTGGACGGAAAGCGTATCGGTGCTGATGTAGCCTCGGTGTACATGGACAGAGAGGACAGGGACATGAAAGCAGCGTTTACCTTTTCAATAAAACTACCCACACTGGTAAAGATGAACACGGAAAAAAAGAAATAATGTAAACTCAGTGCATTGCTCTCCGGGCAGTGTGCTATCAGTGGTTCCACAGTGGCAGTTGATAGAACTCATTCAGTCTTATTGACCAGCAAGGGCCCCACAGAGACCGGAGTCCCTTTATGGACTGACCCTCAGCATTTCACCGTGCCCAGGGCCAGAGGCTAGCGAGGGCCGGGGGGGGCATTAACCCTCCCACAGGTCAGGGCCCCCCGACCCACTACAGCCTGCCGGAGTCCAAGTGCGGCCCGCTCCACTCAATACCCTTTTAATTGCATTGGGATGGTTTGCGACCTATCGATTAATACGTGTATTTATGTCATCCCCGGGCCCGGAGGCTACATTGTATTTCTGCGTGGCATATTCATTTATTTACCTATCTGTCCCGCCCCTCATGCATCATCCATATATCTATCCATCTCTCCTCCGAGAGCACTTCAATTCAAGGGCTCCCATAATTACTGCGGCCCTATAATTGAGTGCTTTGATTTAGGATTTTTCTGTTCCCTCTCTCTCCCTCCTGCCACCGCCATCACTCGCTCCACGCCTCTCTTCCCAATGAAAGACAGAGGGATGAGATATGGAAATAGAAAAATGGGGAGATGGAGAGTGGAAGATACCCACACCCACACACACACCCTTACACATGCACACACACTCTCTCTCTCTCTCTTATCAGAATCTACGGTTTCTGTCATCCAAGAGGGGAGGGGTAACTTGATAATTACTGAGGGAGATTCATGCAAATCGATGCCAAATTAAAGCATTATAAAGGCTTTTTATCAGCTTTTCTTTCCCAAATTGAAGACGATAAAAACCCATTTGAGAGGCGGGAGAAATGGCCCCCCCGTACCTTCAAAAAAAAAAAAGAGAGCATTGTAATTATGTTAACACCAATATAATCCAAAACCCCCTTTTCTTAACTCACTTACTCATTCATAATTAATTAATTTCTCACAAAACTGGGCAGGAAGAACAATGCGGTCCAGCTCCTATTTTCAGGAGAATAAAGGGGGGGGGGGGGGGGGGCAGGAGATATTGTCGAGTATTGTGACAGAGGGCTCATTTCCATATCGAGCCTAACAGTGCTGGGATCCTTCGTCTTCCTTAGCTTAGCTCTATCTGCCTCGGGGCAGCAATAAGAGTGGCTGTTTTTAGAAACAAAAGGTAGGCGGACGAGGACGGGACGCTGCGTGTGGAGCTCGCCGAGGGCCGACAGAGACCCGGAGACCAGGAGATGTCCTTGACTTTCTTCCTTACACCAATAGCACAGAAAGTTAAGTTTCTCCTGTACACGCAGCCAGCGGACCTTAACTCAGTTACCAAGAAAAGAAAAACACGGAGCTCCCTGCATGTACGTCACGGCCGGTTAGTCCAAAGCAGCTCAGTAGTTCAAGGCTGCAGGTTTGAAGGGGACATAAGAGGAGCCGATAGCTGCAGACACAACAGAGATAAAGGCCCGGAGAGTGATTGAGAGACAGTCACCTCGGGGGGGGGGGGCTGTCTCGTTCTGATCTATTAGACATTCAACACTTCAGGTTATAGTATGCTCAACGCCCCCCCCCCGTCGTCTGAACGCTGTGACGGGACAAACACACACGTGGAGGCGTCGGCTGGTGCATGGGGGAGATAACCTGTCACTTCCACAGGGTCTTTACATGTAACACATGGTCGGTGCGTGTACATACATCAACCTTTGCACCACAGCCAGCCTGGTGGGTGTGTATGTGTATGTGTGTGTGTGTGTGTGTGCGCGTGATGTGTGAATGTCTGAGATCTTAACTATCGCGCCCCGTATCACTCATACGACACACGCGCAATTTTCACACTATTGACAGGTGATGATAAAAACACTCCTCAGAAAAAGAAACTATGTTTTTCTTCCCATCTATTATTAGGGGAGAACACTGTCACACTGACACACACACACACACACACACACACAGCTGCATGGTTTGGCTGAGCTGCTGCCTGCATTTTTTTTTTCGTGCCGTATTTTTATGACCTTATTTGGCCTGTGTTTGAAGGGGTCAACAGCGCCAGCCAGGAGTCGCTATGCTGCTAATCCTGGCTAATGTGCTGTTGACAACACCCCAATTACACAGGACTCCTGCTGAGAGGAGGAGGAGGAGGAGGAGGAGGAAGGGGGGGGGGGGGGGGGGGTGAGGACAGCGGAGCGATGAGTAGAGAAGAGAAAAGAGGCCCAGGAAGATGCCACAAGAGCATGTCAGACAAAGGCTAGAAAAGAAGACGTACAATAAACAATTTTAAGAAAGGGAGGTAAAGGGGAGATCGTATGTGTGTGTGTGTGTGTGTGGGTGTGGGGTTTAGTGGCGAGGCATGGTGCTGTGCAAACACAAGCCTGCTGGGCGGAGAGACAGAGGGAGACTTGGTGAAGCAGTGTGGAGCTGCAGGGAGCCTCATTACACCCAGCAGGAGCCCCACTCTGCCTCATCACTTCTGGCTGGATTGGGGGACAACCACTGCTTACTACTGTACACACACACACACACACACACAACACACACACACACCACAGCACCAGACAGGACGAGCTGTCCATCTCTGCGTCACAAAGACACGCTCATAACTTGTAACTGACATTCTGGATGAATCGTCATCATTCCTTTACCTTTAAATAAGAAATATGCAGGAACACAATAAAAAAAATGTTCTTGCACCAAACTGAGCAACAGATGGGTGACAAATAAAATAACAAATAAAAAACATAACAAGAGGCCTCAGCCCCGGACGAATAGTTACTACTTTTTTGCCTCAGACAGACGACTTCTCATGGCCGTTTTTTAATTTTGTTCTGAAGGCTGAACACTGGAGACGTGGGCCCGATCCCAGTGTCCCCCCTGAGGCCTTACACCCTGAACCCTCAGGGACTTCACTGACGTCACCTGGTGGATGGTTGAGTGTGAGAGACTGTGAGGGTTTAAATGGTGTAAATATGAATGGGACAGCACTTTACTGTAAAACATCACATTACCATGACAAAAAATATGATGTATAATTGTGTATGTATAAATATTTATTTTATACTCTTTACTCCCTGATTTAAACGTCTTCCAGGCTCTTTCCTCACAAGATGAGAGGTGATTTTAAATAATCTATTTACTCGTTTTTAACAAAATGAAATGTTTGATGAATAAATCGTTGTTCGTCTGGGAGTTGTTTGTGTTTTCGTCTTACATCTTTAACCCTTTCACAGTGTTTTCACTTCATGGAAGTTCATTGTAACATTTTTGTAGCTCCACCCTCTCGTGTCACTTCTGGTTGCAGGAAAACAACATGGCGACGGGCAAAAACCAAGATGGTGACGGCCGAAATCAAAACGTCAGTCCACAAACAAACGGGTGACTTCGCAGTGACCACGTCCACTTCTTATAAACAGTCTATGGCTGAAATACATGACACATAAACACATTTGAACAAACTCACACATATGCATGTGCGCACACACACGCACACACACACACACACACACGCACACACACAGTCAAAACAAAGCTCATCAGCACACCAACAACAGCCCTCCTCAGGGCCACAAATCCAGGAGCATAAATCAGGACTGGCAGGAAAATGAGGCTTGAGGAAATGGGAGAGAATGAAAGGCGGACGAGAGAGAGAATTGAAAAGAGGGGAGGACAGTGTGTTAAAAAAAGGAGAGAGATAGTGGATAAAACAGGCAGGAAATACAGAGAGGAAGTAGGATCAGCATCAGGAAGGAAAGAGGAGGTGAAAGGAAGGAGTGAGGAAAGTGAGGTAAGGGCAAGGAGGAGCAAGTGAGCATCTGAGAGAGAGAGAGAGAGAGAGAGAGAGAGAAAGAATTAAATAAAAATGCAATAAAGCAGCCGGTGTGAAATCAATCTGCTTAGAGTTTTGTTTAATAAAAATTCATGAAGGGCTGGTGGCCGAGAGCTCATGAGAAATATTGGTGGCAATGTGGGGGGACGCCAGACTTGGAGGGGAGGACGGACGAGAGAGGGGGGGTTCTGCTCATGTCTCTGTTGATATCACGTGTGTGTGTGTGTGGGTGTGTGTTTGCTTTTGGCTGTTTATCTGTGTTTGTTTTGACACCAGTGTGAGTTACAGGGCTGCAGTGAGTCCGTGAGAGAGGAGGGACGAAGAAGAAAAGGATTGAAGGTCCGCATAATAACAGTAGAGAGAAGGAAAAGGAACTGGGCTGTAAGTCATGGTGTCTGCCTCCGAGTGTGTGTGTGTGTGTGTGTGTGTGTGTGTGTGTGTGTGTGTGTGTGTGTATCGGTGCACATCTTTGTTCTCGCTCGTGCGCTCACTACTTTCTCGTCAAGGCCTTCAGAGTGTGCTCACGGCAGGGTTACACTAACGTGGTGTAAATCTCTGTTTTGCACGTCGGGTTAGTTTATGTGTCGTCCAGGAGGCTGAAGCACAGACTGTATAAGAAGTGGACGTAGTCATCGTCACGTCACCCATTGGTTTGTAGACTGATGTTTTGAATCCTCGAGTTTGGCAATTTCGCTGTCGCCATGTTGTTTGTTTGGCAACCAGTGAACGGAAGTTACCATATCTGGACTGAGGAGTGACGTAGAGACGCCGTATACATCTCTGGTAGAGACCTGTCAATCACCGTGTAGCCCCGCCCTAAAGCATCCCCTGCTTTATGGTCTGTGTGACTCTAAATGGACCATAATGTACTAAATGAACATCATGCTGTATTGAAGAAGACTTGAAACTAGAGATTGAGACCATAAACTCATGTTTACAATGTTTACTGAGGTAATAAATCAAGAGAGAAGTAGAGTCATTTTCTCATAGACTTCTATACAACCAGAGGAGTCGCCCCCTGGTGGACACTAGAGAGAATGCAGCTTTAACACATGAAGCTTTGGCTTCACTCAGCAGAACCGGAGGTTGCTGCGTGCGTTGAAGCCAGATGTTTGCATGTCCAAGTCTCAAGTCTTTGGCCAGATGTCCATAATGATCAAGATGAGGATGACGTGCCTTTGACGTTTCAGAAGGAAAATCAAATGATGAAAACATCAAATCTTAGTGACAGAAGCTTTTACAAATTGTGTTTGCTACTGTTATGCTAAAGTTATGCTACTGTAGCAATTAAGCAAATGGACTGAATATTATTTATTGCAATTCAATGTTTTAAATTGTTTTGCACAGAACTCCTGAATAAATGCATCATGAAATAACTTGAAAGCTCAGGTCAGGGTCATGAGGGGAGAATACTGAGACAGGATCCAGCTGCATGGGAAGCTCTTGATGCCTCCATCCTCCACACACACACACACACACACACACACACACACACACACACACACACACACACACACACACACACACACACACACACACACACACACACACACACACACACACACACACACACACACACACACACACACACACACACACACACACACACACACACGTTACCATGCATTGTAATGTAAATTACTTCGAGCATTAATACAGTCTGAATCCCTGCAGTCTAATCTAATGTAACTTGTTCTGCAGAATGCAGGTCTGAGGGTGCGATAGCAGAGGTCAGAGGTCAGGATACCATAGTGATTTAGTAGGGGGTCAGGGCCAAGACAATTTAGATAAGAACTCTTTATCCGTGTCCCCTTCCTTCCTTTATTTCCTCCCGTCTTTCCTTTCTGAAGCACAGGAGGTAGAGTCAGGGGTTAGAAGGTAAAAGTCATTCCTCGAACTTCCTGTTCTTAACTGCTGCTTTTGGGCTCTTTCTCCTCAAACCAGACTGATCTGTTGGCACGCTTACTTTTAACCACGTGATGGATATCAGACACTTGGACCTGCATCCCACCTATCTGGTACGGCAGCTAGATTTTTGCGAGATCACGCAAGAATTCGAAGGATCACATATCACACGAAAAATCCATCTCGTCAGCGTTCAAGTAATGCGTTTGTGACTGACAAGCCAGAACACTGACCAATCAGCGTCCTGTGAGGAGCTACTGGAAGCTGGGGGCGTGGCTTAAGCGTGTGTGAGACGACACGGAGAGGCTCCTGAAGAGGTTAGCGTAGATGCTGCGATAGCATCCGTGGAATCCAGACCTCAGAGTATTTCTTCATTTGAAGAAGAGCAAAGAACAACACTGAAGGCTTTTCTCAACTGGTTTTGGTAAGAGTTTGATTGACAGGTGGTTCATCCAATCACAAGCAAAGTAGTATTTTTAAGAGTCTGCCCCTTTAACAAACAAAAGTTTCCAATGACAGCTTCTCATCTCAAATGGTTCTGTAGAACAAACCATCTGGCGGGTCAGGTTAGCATCCAGCTGGCTCCAAAAAGAAAGTGAAAGCTTTTGTAGTGTTTGATGACATCAAGCTAAAAAAGGTTCCAGGTCAAACCAGGAGCCGACTACTGAGAGTTCAATCCTGGAAACAACACCAGAGCTCCTGCAACTTCATGTCTGCTCTCTATTTAGAGTCCAGGAGATGAAGGAAGACACCATGTAACCAAATAAAACAGTCTCAAAAATGTCCATAAACAGCATCTACTCTGGCTATGCAAGATCTCTGATTACACTTTCTCCTTAAAACAGAAGATCTGTCTGTCAAATAAAACGTTTTAGTTCAAGGTTAAGGATTTATTTAGACTTAGAAAATGAAACAACGTGTTTGAACTTGGTGGAATAGAGGGGAAAATAAAAACTCCTTGCATAAGTTGGGAGCTGATCCAAAGTCACAGGAGTCAAATACTCCCATCCAGCTCCCACCTTCCATGTTGTTATTCTCCACATCTCAATGTTACACTACTGCCTGTGTCTGCTTCTGGTCAAGCCTCTGCACGATTCTTTCAAGACGGGAAACTGTCCTCCGCTGTCCCCCACATGTCTCCCATGTAACTCCCATTAGCGCCTGATCCACTCCTGCAGCCTGCACACTCCTTCCTTCCTGTCCCATTGTCAGAGGAGGCTGGGGGAATCCCTGCACTCGGATGTGAGGCCCTTTTGAAACCTCACGCTCCCAGATGCCCTCACCCCTCCTCCCCCTCTACCGTAGTCATACAGCTAAGGGGCCTGCAGGTGACGGCCAGGACACGCTTTCCTGCCCCCGTTACACGCTAGACTCAGTGCTGTGCACACCCACACACATTAGTGAGGATAGGAGAGAAAGAATGGACAAGGAACAAATGAATACAGAGAAAAAGGAAGATAGAGACAGAATGAGAGGCTTGGAGAACAAAACGAGAGGGAATTTCCACAGTGTTGATAACGATTGGCTCAACAGCGAGATATGTGGTTTTTGTTTGCAAATGACGTCATTTATCCTGATTTTACTTCTATTATTGGCAATATACATACGTTGTTTTGCTGCCTATCATTAGGTATAGCTTTAAATTACAGAATTGACAGTTTTTAAAATAGATACTTGTTTATTGTGAAATGTGAAGCACAGAAGGTCAATGAGGCGCATCATCTCCTTCAGCTGAGGCGCTTTGGTTGCATCTGGTTGCCATGATGTGTAATAGAAGTAAAAATGGCGGCACGAGTTAAAGTAGTTGCTCTGGAGGACGGTAAGGCTGAAGCTCGAAAGAAGAGAGGACATTTATTTATTTATCTGTTATTGTTGTGGTTCAGCACTTGTAGTCTACATGTAGGATGTGACGGTTGGTGTTGTTTTGGTATTCGTCCCGCCCTCCTCCATTGTGATTGGACGGCAGTGTAAAAAGTGACCGTGACGAGCGCAGCGTTTAACCCAAAGTTAAATATGTTTCAGCTCTCGGTGACCAGAAGTAAAATGAAACAAACGTGCAGCGCTGAACGTAGAGTAGACGCTCAGCGCCTCGTCACGCTGCTGACGTTTGTAGCGTAGCGTCAATATGCAAGCTGGTCTCATCCGCCACTCGTAGCTAAACCTACCACAAATAATTCGCTGATATCCCAAGAGATTATTTTGTATGTTATGAACGAGGAAGTATAAAGACCGCAAGAAGACTGAGAAACGAGAATTCAACGTTGATGTTTTTGTCACATGACTTGCGTACTTTAGTAATTTACTGATTAGTATTTTACGATCTTGTCCTAACCCTAACTCAGTTGTTTCATACACACATAGCAGTTGTCCTGCTGTTGACTTGCTGGTATTGCGACAGCCCTAATAATGAAGCAAGGAAAAGCAAACAGTATCAAGACCACGTTAGGAAGAAGAAAATATCTGTTTTAAACCTGAAAAGACTTGAAACACAAAAAAAGGAAAGAAGAGAGAGCGATAAATGTGGAGGGTAGACGAGGCCTAATGAAGGCAGGAGGTAGCTCCCTGACAGCTGTAATGGATAACACTCAATACTATTAATTGGTACAATCGCTGTTCATTTAGCAAAATCACTAGCAGAGAGTGGAGCTGAGCATCACGGTCACACTTAACTGAGCAGCTTACTCCCTCCTTCATCTTGTGTTTTTACCCTTTCCTCCACTGCGTCCTCCATGTTACACAGGACACACTGTACCTGTGTGTGTTCTTCTGTTTCACCCCTCAAACAACCCAAAACACTCCCACTTTCCCTGTCATTACCTGACTCACTGTCCCATCTCTCAGTCTCTCTGCCTCCACCAGCTGTTCAGGACAGTGTGGGCCATCGGTATGTGCTGATAGCGGGAGGGTAATTGTCTCGGACCATAATGTGTGTGTGTGTGTGTGTGTGTGTGTGTGTGTGTGTGTGTGTGTGTGTGTGTGTGTGTGTGTGGTGGTTTAACATCAAACAGGACTGTTCAGCTTCCCGACAATCTAGGTCTGCACATATTATTAATACTGTATTCTAGTAAATAAAAGGAAAGAAAGAGATTAAAGTTTGTGTCAATAGTTCTTTGAACACTCCCCCCCCCCCCCCCCCCAACCCAAACCCACACAGCTTTGCATTAAACTCATTTTGGCAAGGCTAACTTTAAGAGCATAAGGAGAAGGAAAAAGACCCCCTCCTTCCACCTGGGCAATTAAAATGGGAGCCAATTAAAATGAGTGTAATAGTCCCTGCCGGGTGTGTTGTTAAACAAGATGGGGGTTATTGTCCTTGGAGGAAATGGCCCAGAACTCGAGACATCTTTGCTCTTCTGTTTGATACACCTGCCCCCTCCCTGCTCCTCCCGTCCAAACTTTGCTGCTGAGTCTCTTTTTATGAAGATCTTTTTTAGAGGTGGCTTCCTCCCGCTGCCCAGCCTTCTACTTAATGACCCTTATGTAGGAAGGGATTGTGGGAAACACATCCGCAATATTCACCTCGTGCTGCTCTGCCCGTTTTCTCACTTCCGGGTTCAAACACAAGTGTATTCGTTGCCCAAGTTTAGCACTAGAAACATGTGAGTCTCACAATTCGCTATGAATCATAAATCCTTAAAAAGCAATGAAGACCATTTGTGCTAATACAACTAGCTAGCAGACAAGCATGGAGTCAATCCACATCACCAGACCTGCCAATCACAGTGTAGCCCCGCCCTAAAGCATCCCCTGCTTTATGGTCTGTTTGACTCTAAATGGACCATAATGTACTAAATGAACATCATGCTGTATTGAAGAAGACTTGAAACTAGAGATTGAGACCATAAACTCATGTTTACAATGTTTACTGAGGTAATAAATCAAGAGAGAAGTAGAGTCATTTTCTCATAGACTTCTATACAACCAGAGCGAGTGTTTTGGGAGCAACACTGCACCGCTGTGGCAGATGACTTTTCTCTGGCTAGGTGTGACACCGTGTGAACATGTGAGAATACATCACTCCCATGCTTTAATGTCTCAATCTCAGGAGATTAAGGGCCTAATCAAGCCGACGTCTGCCCTAATGGGGGGAAATTGAAAGATAGATATGGTACTTTACACAGCTGATTAACCAGCAGACTGTGTGTGTGTGTGTGTGTGTGTGTGTGTGTGTGTGAGATTGTTAGAATCTTTCCCTACAAGCTCATTAAGATTTGTATCTTTGTCTTCCACTCAACACAATAATAAGCGCACTCTTTATTTGCCTGTAGACATGAATACGTAGCTCTACACATATCGTCAGTGTGTGTTAACTGCACAATGCTCATGCTCTCACTTTAACTCGGCTTGTTGTGCTGCTTCTGGAGCCCGACAAAAAAAAAAAATAACTGTTCAGATTTATTGGTGTCGCTCAGCCGATAAATACCAAATTACTGCACAGAAAGGACGAAGTCTATTTTTTGCAGTATTGTAGAAAACAATGCGGTTATTAAATACAGTAGAGAACGAATCAATGACCAACGATCCAATATCATCACTGCTGAGAGAAAACATTGATGCGCCTTTATTTTGAAGTTCCCATGGCATGTCCAGTAATAGTTGTCAAATAATATTCATAAAAATAATAATAATAAAATAAAAAATAGCAATATAATAATAATAAGTATTATTATTATATTTTAGGTATTTTCGTGAGTTGATGTATATGAAACTGATTGCGTTAAATAGGTTTATGATATCGTCTGATATTGATCGTATACTGGCAGACTGACATCAGCTCGATACGATAACCACGATATCGTATCGTCGTCGAAAGAATCGCTATAATCTTGTATCGGGATGAAACCTGTGATTTACTCACCTAGTCAGTACGTTTCTTGGTCACAATTATGACATGATTAAATTGAAGGGACCCTTATCTGAAATGATCATTAATATTAACCTCTTAGTGTTCCTTGAGGGGTTCAGGGGGAGATGAAAAGTCAGCAGTCGATGCCACATAGAGGTGGTGTTCATCATCTTAAAGCTGGGAACCTGAAGATTAAATGTGAGACGCTGCTCAGCAGTGTGTGAAGCTCCTCTACCCATAAATCAGAAATAGTAACGAATTAATTGATTAAAATAAATTGTAAAAGGGTAAGAGGGCTTAGAAGATTGTGATGGAAGTATACGAGGGCCTCCTCCAATTCTCACTTATGTCTTTTAAAGTGTTGCATAAATGTTTGGGTTGATACAATTTGTTACACAGATTTAGTGCAAAATTGAACAATTTCTTTAACACCTGCTAAAAAAATATCTAAAATACTTATGTATTTATACACAGTGTCTGAAACCAATACGACGTATTGTAGAGCTCCGGCCACAAACTGTTTTTGCAAGATTTGCCGTTTTTGCATCGACTTTCTTTGTAATCTCGTCGCACGAAAAATGTGCTTTACGTTTGCTGTGAACGCAGCAAACTGTGGCAATATCTACATGATGCACTGAATGTTACCATTGGTGGGAGTGGGCTTCAAAATTGCATCTTGATGGAGCGATTACTGCTGTGTCAATAACAAGTGTTTGATAGACTGCTGATAAGTGCTACTGAGCCTGTAACAAGTGAGCAGTGTGTGTGTGTGTGTGTGTGTGTGTGTGTGTGTGACTCCACAGGGACCCGTCAACCCATCAGCTGGGTGAGAGGTCCGCATGGCATCGCTGAATATCTCCTCACCTCCCGCTCAAAACACAGCGGTGTCACAGCGTCCCCCCCCCCCCTAGCAGAGTGAGCGGAAGGGGCTAAAGAGGAGGCTGCACACGCTTTATGAGGCGAAATAAAGTAACATATGGAGAGAGAGAGAGAGAGACAGAGAGAGAGAGAGAGAGAGAGAGAGACAGAGACAGAGACAGAGACAGAGAGAGAGAGAGAGAGAGAGAGAGAGAGAGAGAGAGACAGAGAGAGAGAGAGAGAGAGAGAGAGAGAGAGAGAGAGAGAGAGAGAGAGAGAGAGAGAGGTGCATGTGTCCGCATGTGAAGGGTGGGGTGAGTGTGAAAAGTGGCAGAATGTGCGTATAAAGGTGCAGAAAGGAAAGTGTTTTTTTAGTGTCAATGGGTGCTGGAAATGTGGGATAGCGAGGGAACAAGTGAGAGGAAAAAGAAAGCTGGCGTGTGTGTGTGTGTGTGTGTGTGTGTGTGTGTGGAGAGCAGCGGCCTATGCAGCGTGGTGGAACTTCTCTCATCTCAGCGCATTTGGTTTGCTCCCATTCTTCATTAACTCCATTAACAGATGAGCCGCGGCGATTAGCGAAGCTTCCCGCTGATTCAGCTCTCACACACCGCCCTCCCTTCTCCTCCCTTTTCCTCCCCCACTTCTCTACCCCTCTGTCGCTGCCTCTTTCCAACACTCCTCCTCCTCCTCCTCCTCATCTCGTCTGGGGAGCTGTAAGACCATTCAGCCCAAAGTCACGAGGGGAAACGCACCGTACGTATAGAGAACACAGAGCGCAAAATAATGCACCATTTTCTAGGATTTTAATCACAAGGCATTTTGATAGTTTTTGCCACTTAAGCCACAATAAGTTAAACACCCGGGTTGTGCGCGGAGGGCCATAAAGCCGGCACGCAGCTCCTCCTGCAGTGCCTCTTTATTCGGAGAACAGTTTTTACTGCTCCGTGCCATCTTAAAGCCCTCTGCTCCTCCATTGGCAGCGCCGAGGGGGCAGTCTGCCTGCCGCACTCTGTGCCATTAGCCACGGCTGGCTCTTTAGCCAAGAGGAGGAGGAAAGAAAAGGGAAAGCAGGCAACTGATTGCCAAAAGGTACTTTAGAAGAGGGAGGGGGGAGAGTAGAAATAAACAAAGAGAGAGAGAGACAGGCGAAGGATTTTCCCTTTTAATTCCCCGGCATCTGTTCTATAATAGCCCCAATTAACAGATTAATTGGACTCACATTCCTCTGTTAGCCCTCCTCCCCTCACTCATCCTACCTTTAGCTCACAAGGCGCTGAAAATAATTAGGGAGTATCATGTCGCAATCGACGTGTTTACATGCACACTCATATTCCAGTTTTACTCCGATTATGACAACATTCAGAATTTGATATGCGTCGTGTAAACATCGTATTCTGTTTGGAGCATTTTCTGACTAAAACATGTGATGTGTTGATATTGTTTATGTTTTAGGATCATTCTCTGGACATGTATACAGCTCATTCACTATACAGTATATACTATATATATATATATATATATATATACACACACACACACACACACATATATATACTGTATATATGTGTACAGCTCATTCACTATCAGAGTCTCCTGTTTACCAGCAGCTCTGTGTGTTGAACACAAACCAACTAGCCAACAGTTAGTAGAGCTGGAGTAGAGATGATGTCCAGAAGAGAAGGAGGAGAAACACTCCTCCTGTTGAACATCATGAAGGACTTGCATATCAACAGGTTTCTGGATATGAATAAATATCTGAACGCCGACCTTTTAGAGAAGCTGTTTGAAGGAATGAGAGAGGGAGGCTGAGTTCACAACAACAACAAGTCCTCCACATGTTCTGACACAAAGAAGCACAATGACACAAGCGGCTCCTGATGTTCCACTTTTCCATATGTTGACGTGATGAACGACGTGTTAGGACATCGACCGGTCAAACACTAGAGAATGACGGTGACGAGGGATTCACTGGTGACGAGGATGAAGCATGAGGTCGTTTCACGTTAATCTGAATCTGCTTGGCTGCATGTAATTGGGAATATTAGTGGAATATTCCTTTCCATCAGCCATGTAAACATCTTGTTGGGAATATCGTCTTTTTCAGAATAAGGACAAAAAGCTGAATATTTGGTGCATGTAAACGTAGTTTGTTGACTGATCTTCGTGGCCCAGCAGTGATTTTGATCCTCACAGTTATGATGATGAACCTCTCTGACAGAACTTGTCCACCTGAGAGTCACAGGAGAGCGAGGCCTCAGTTCTGACTCGTGATCGGTAATAAATCATACAAGAAGAAGAAGAAGCTGCCACTCAGAGATCTCTCTTCTTCTTCCGTCTTGAGATCTAAAAGGTCGTCGCAACGTTTTTTTTGCCGCTTCTTTGGAAACAACAACAACAATAACAACCACAACAACAAAAAGACTTTTAAATGCATAAACATGGGTTTCTTAAGGGGCTCGGCGGATGCTTCTCGGACGGATCAGGAGCATCTTCAGTGTTCTGGTTTTGCATCATGAAATTAATGACCTGCCAGTTGACTGAAGTGAGGCTGGGTTTTTTTTGTGGGGGGGGGGGGGGGTTCCTTTGCGGTGTGCGTGTTTGTGACTGTGTGTCTGTACACAGCTGTGCTCACGGTGAAGTATCTGTGAGAACGCGTGTGCACAATGCTCATTTACATATGCCTTTGGTCGTCGTGTTAACGAGAGCCTGAGCTCCGAGCACCGCGCTGGCCTCAGGATCCCGGGTAGAGCTCTTCTTTTTGCCCTTTCTGACACGAGGCACTTGCTATAAATTATTAAGACACCCCCCCCCCCACACACACACACCTATCGTCTCATTTCCCTCCCATCCATCTCCCTCTGCCTCCCTGCACTCGCACCCTCCACCTCATCAACACACACTTAAAAAGGGGGAAATCCACCTGTGTTTCCTTCCACAGAAGAAGAAACAGACCCAACGATTGAAGCCGCGCACGTTTCTCCCGTCTTGTTACACCCCCCCCCCCCCCCCACACACACACACACACATCACAGCGCTGACTCCCAACCACCTAACGCAGGAGGACGCACAACACGCACATTCCCGACAAATTAATTTCACCTCTCTTTTTCGAAGCCCTCCTGTCTCCCTCTCTTCCTTCCCCGTCTCTCTTTGCGCTGAAGTCGAGAGAGAGAGAAGCCGTGTGCCATCTGGCTACGTGTCAAAATAATATCATTTAATTTGTTACGTGATTAAATGGCTTCTTTTCACTGGGAAGACTCTGACTCTTAAAAAAGAAGTACTTACCGCGCTGGCCGTGTTTTCTACACTACACTTTTCTTCCGTACACGACAAAGCCATCGCTCTTTGTCTCCCCTCTTCTTCTTTGTCTCCTGCCGACTGTCTTGTCTCGGGCCATTTTCACACACCGGCAGTCTAACCTCCTCCTTTCACACCGGCTCACGTTATTAGGATCCTAAATACAACAAAAGGCCCACACAATAGAGAGAGAGAGAGAGGCGCTTTGGACAGTGTAAGAAAATGGAGCAGGCTTCCCATTCTTCCCGTGACTCTTGCCTGTCTCCTACATGAATAAGAGGCACGGCTAAACGTGCTGCATAATTTGTACTTTTAATGGCAGAGCCTTCCATTCCTGTGACATGACTTAATCAATAACCGGGGCCCTGTCGCAGTCTCGGGGCCCCAGACTCGGCTGCCGTTTTATTAATTTTGAACAGGCACACTAACTAGGCGTCTGGTAGGGAGAGGCATTTCACACAGGATAATAGGCACCCTGGATTGATAGGTTCATTCCATGTGTGCTCAAACCCTCATCCCTCTCTTTTCCCCCTATCTGTCTCTCTACCCCCTTTATCTCTCTCTCTCTCTCCCCTTTCTTTCCCTCTTTCTGTCAGAGAGTGATTTAGGGAGTACTGCGGGACGTCTGCGTGCTTTCGTCGGCCGAGCGAGGAGGCAGAGACGGATAAATAAGAAAGGGATAAATAAAGATTCGAAAGAAAGAGTGAGGTTGTGACAGAGAGTCCCCTTGTCGCGATAATAGGGAGGACGTGACCTACAAGTGTCCATAGTGTCACTACCAACTGTCTCCTCGGCAGGACCACAAACACTCGTTCCTGCTCCTCAGGGGTCGAGCCTTTGCAATAAGACAAGTATCCACAGTTAAAAAAAGAAGATGCGAAGCAGAGAGACACACGCAGGCTCACATACAGATGAAATATGCTCAGAGAATACATTAGCCAGCCAGTCACCCTGAGCTGCCACCTTTTGACACCGATCAATTGGACGGTGTGCACGCCCAGAATGACATCACTGGAAAAATGCAAAGCACAAACGGGAAAGAAATTTGTATTCCCGCAATTACTACAGGTCGCAGTTCACGTCAATGTTTGTCCAAAATGTCAAATATTGCGTAAGAATTCTTGTTTTGTGAGGTCACGTTGACCTTTGACCTTCAAAATATCATCGGTTCATCCTGGAGTCCAGGTGGACTTCTGTGCCAAATGTGAAGAAAATACGCCCTGGTGTTCCTGAGATACCACGAGAATGGGTAAGACGTGAGGTCCCAGTGACCTGGAGTCACGGTATTCTTGATATATGGCGACTGTGGCTCAGTGGTGGAGCGGGTCGTCTTTCAAACAGAAGATCGGCTTCCAGGTCTGAAAAGTGAAGGCAATGCGGAGGTGCAATTCTCTCTAGTGTCCACCAGGGGGCGACTCCTCTGGTTGTATAGAAGTCTATGAGAAAATGACTCTACTTCTCTCTTGATTTATTACCTCAGTAAACATTGTAAACATGAGTTTATGGTCTCAATCTCTAGTTTCAAGTCTTCTTCAATACAGCATGATGTTCATTTAGTACATTATGGTCCATTTAGAGTCAAACAGACCATAAAGCAGGGGATGCTTTAGGGCGGGGCTACACGGTGATTGACAGGTCGCTACCAGAGACGTATACGGGTCTCTACGTCACTCCTCCTCAGTCCACATATGGTCACTTCCTGTTCACTGGTTGTAAAACATCAAGATGGTGCCGGCCAAAATACCAAACTCGCTTCAAAACATCAGTCAACAAACCAATGAGTGACATCACGACGACTGAGTCAACAAAATGTTAAGAACATAAAAACATAATTTCACTTAAAAGAAAAGGCAGACTTAAAACAAATCAGCAATTTGCAACAAATAAAGTACATTCAGTGCTCAACCCTGTTTTTAAAATCGTGCATGCTTATTAAATAATCTAGTTCAAAATGTCTCTGTAGCTCAAACCAACATGAGGGTCCAAGAACTATAAAAAGCGCTTCATGAATTATTCAGTTACGGACAAAAACATGTTTTGTGAAGTCATAGTGACCTTTGACCAACAAATTGACCAAATTTGAGATCCTTAATCTTTAGATAGATAACAATACATTTTATATTCGTCTGTCAAGCGCACGGTCAAATGTCCCCTTCATAGCTCTTATCTGGTTCCTGTGGCCTTCAGGGTTATCACATCCACAATAAGCACAAAATGTCTTGTTGACGCCGTGTTTCTCTCTGACCAAATACAAGCACGGGACCACTCACGCAATGAGGGGGCAGAAAGTTCCACCACCATCATCATCATCATCACGTTTGGATCGCTTCACGTTGTGTATTTGTGCTTTGAGGGCTAAAAGCACAGAACTAAACATTTAGCCTCATGACAGGAGCAAGTCTGTGACTCATCTTGTTGATAGGCCCAGGAGGGGGAGGGGGGGGGGGGGGGGGGGGCAGATGGATGGAAAACAGCAAGGCGGGCAGAGAGTGTGTGGGGGGGGGGATGTTGTGCGATAGATACAGTAGGTTTTTGGTGGAAGGGAGGAAGAGAAAACAAGGATCATGTGTTTACCAGAGAGGCCAGAGAACGAAGGAATGCCTCTCTGGAGATGAGTCAATATTGTTGACAGCCTCCTCTTTCCATCACGACCCAAACGCCAGACAATGAGCAGCTTATCGGGGGGGCTGGCACTACACACACAATCACAACAGTCAATAACTCTGCACGCAGGGCCTTGAAATACACACACACAGATTATAGGAGGCACAATGTTGCGGGATACAGGTTGCACTGCTCTGTTATGTGAAGTTATATCCGTTATACGTGTTTACTGTCCAAACATTCCTGTCATTCCTCTGCCCGTATGAAATGTTTGTGACCTTTGTGTTCTGGTATGTACCACACAAACACCCACACACACACACACACACTATGGATATGACTGGTTGTTCTGTGCCAGTCACATTCAGCTCGTTCTCTGGAGTTCGATCCCTCTGGAGGAGAACACGTCTCGGCCCTTAACCACTCAGACTATTACACTTTTAATTGGGACAAAGTGAAGGTTCACGACGCTCAGACAGAACAGTGCATTCTCGTTGATACTGGAGGTTTTTCATGGACGCTGATCCGCCTCAATGCTCATTACAATTAAAAGAGCAAGTTCACCTAAATTACAAGCATGTATTGGTATGTCGCCATGCAGAACGTTTAGGTTTTTGTATTTGCAGGTTTTGAGATATCCTCCTCTTTGAGTGGATATAAGAAGTGGACGGAGTGGTTTGTGGACTACGGTATTAAAAACTCAAGTTTGGAATTTTGTTTGTCCTCTATCTTGGTTTTTGTACGTCGTCACTTTGGTTTTTTTAGGAACCAAGAACGAGAGGGTGGAGGATAAAATACGCTGTCAACAGTTTTCATTGAGGCGTTTTCTTCAGTAGAAAGTAGATTATCCAGAGCAACAGGGAAGTGATTCTTTCCTTCTCAAGGTTTTGAGTAGTGCTGAATTTAAAGATTTAACAGAACATTAAGGAACACCAATTTTGAAGATTTTCAAGCAAAAATACCAAACTTTTGCAGGTCCGCGCCTCTCCAATGTAAGGACTTGCTGCTTTTCTCTGTGTTCTATCGTTGTAAATTGAGTATTTATGGGTTTTAGATAATCAAACAAATCAAGCAGTTTGAAGATGCCACCTGGGCTCTGGAAGATTTAGTTTTTTATTTGACCTTTTAAAGATTAAACCATTAATAGAAACAGATCTCAAAACACAAGTTTCAAAAAGATAGTTTCATTTGGATGAACGACGCTTTTAGGGTCACGAGCTAAATGTTGAGGGAAGATAATAACAGGAGTTGAGCATCAACTGCTACAATTCTTCCATTTTTAAGTCCATGCTTCACTGTTCCATCGACGCATGGTCTGGCTTGCGTCCTCATGTTTCCTGGCTGCCTGTAGTTTTGATGTATGTGATATAACTGAACTCCCTCCTATGTCTCTCTGCAGCGTCTTTATATTTCAGGCCTCACCTGGCCACCACTCAAAGAAAATAAACATTACACCTCTCCTCTTCACACTTCCTTTCTTCACCGGCCAAACCTTTTGATCGGTCCCCGAAACCAACCCTCTCACCCCCCCCCCCCCGCCGCCTGTCTCACACCATCAATATTTCATAAACGCACAGTGACAAATTTATTTGAATGCGGTCTCCGGCGCGGACGCAGAGATGGATGGGCCGATTGCGGGCGGCGGTGGGCTAGTGAGCGGGCATGGTAGCGAGCAGCTTTACCGCATACATTAGTCACACGCTCGCAGGCTTGCTGGTGGAAGGGGGGGGGGGTTGGAGAGATAGTGTACGGGGGTTTAGAGGGAGGGGGGGGGGGGGGCATTGTGTGTGAACTGCATGCATGTCTATCAGAATGTGTTAGCGAGAAACAGAGACAGAGAGAGGAGGGGGCTACTCGGAGAATTGAGGGAGTACATTTATCATAGTTATGGCTTTCTCAGGCATCCATTTTCCTGTGGTCTGTTGACAGCTAGTAGTATCTGCATACCACCCCCCCACCCACCACCACCACGCCTGATTGACGGCACCAGGCTTCAACCATACAGGCCTGGTTAGACACTTCGGGGCTGGACACACACACACACACACACACACACACACACACACACACACACACACACACACACACACACACACACACACACACACACACACACACACACACACACACACACACACACACACACACACACACAGATTTCTGCTTATGCACAATATTTGGTGAAATTTAACCATGTGGTCAAGGACCGAGTTTGCCACGGTGAAACCAGGCGGCAACCTCCGGTTCTGCTGAGTGACGCCGATGCCGAGGTGTCATAAAACCTGCATTCTCTCTAGTGTCCACCAGGGGGCGACTCCTCTGGTTGTATAGAAGTCTATGAGAAAATGACTCTACTTCTCTCTTGATTTATTACCTCAGTAAACATTGTGAACATGAGTTTATGGTCTCAATCTCTAGTTTCAAGTCTTCTTCAATACAGCATGATGTTCATTTAGTACATTATGGTCCATTTAGAGTCAAACAGACCATAAAGCAGGGGATGCTTTAGGGCGGGGCTACACGGTGATTGACAGGTCTCTACCAGAGACGGATACTGCGTCCAAATATGGTCACTTCCTGTTCATTGGCTGCAGAAAAAACAACATGACTACAGCTGTAATCCAAGATGGCGAAATGGCCGAACTCGAGGCTTCAAAACATTAGTCCACAAACCAATGAGTGACGTCACGATGACTACGTCCACTTCTTATACTACATTACAGCACAATCTAGCAGACGCTTTTATCCAAAGCGACTTACAATAAGTGTATTCAACATCGGTATTCAAGAGAACTGCTATAGTCACCAGAAGTCATAAGTGCATCTCCTTTTTTAAACAAGCATCTAAGAGCATAAACCAGAGCATAAGTACAGTGCAGAAACAAACTAGTATGAATACAATAAGTGCTGAGTGGAAGGCTCAGGGTAGTACTTCTTGAAGAGGTGAGTTTTTAGCCTGATGAAAGATGGGCAGCGACTCTGCTGTCCTGACGTCAGTGGGGAGTTCATTCCACCACTGTGCGGCCAGGACAGAAAACAGCCGTGAGCGGGTCGATCGGCCGTAGGGACCTCTGAGCGACGGGGCAACCAATCGCCCCGAGGCAGCAGAGCGAAGTGGTCGGGCGGGGGTGTAGGGCTTGACCATGGCCTGGAGATAGGAAGGAGCTGTTCCTTTCACTGCCCTGTAGGCTAGCACCAGAGTCTTAAACTGGATGCTCTTACAGGGAGCCAGTGTAGAGAACGGAGAAGGGAAGTTGTGTGGGAGAACTTGGGGCGAGCTGCAGCTTTCTGGACACGCTCCAGATATACAGTCTATGCCGTACACTCAGGGTTTCTCTTGAGCCCTACTGTGGAATAGGAGCTGAAAGCAGCAGTGGACTACTTCAACTGTGGCAGAGAGACAGGATGAAGTTAATTGTTAAAATAATTATCATGACTACTGGGAGACAAGAGAGGAAACTGATTACACCCAGAGAGAGACAGAGAGACAGAGACAGAGAGAGAGAGAGAGAGAGAGAGAGAGAGAGAGAGAGATTACCTGCCTGTGAGTAGACGGTCATTAACCTCACTTTCCCTCCCTCACACACTGTCCATCTCTCTTGTCCAGTTGAGTGCCAATCTATATCCAATTCCTCCCCCCTTTGTCTCTCCTGGACCACACTAATTGAAGGCGATGCAAACATGCTCCTAACAGACTCTTTATCTCACCCGTTCTCCCCCATCCTGAGCATGTACCAACACAGCGAACATGCAGCCTTTACACCTTTAGAAATAAGAAAGTCGACCACCAAGGGGAGACATGGATGCTATACGTCTCCTTGTGCTGTGGGCTCGTGTCTCACTATAAAGAGGTGAAGAAAAGCAGGTGTGGGAAACAAAAACACACATCACAGCATTTTAGGCTTCGTTGCTGAAAGAAGAAGGCACGTGCAAACATGCGTCACCGTCCCAACATGAACAACATTAAAACTATATATAGATACAAGAGCGTTCGCCCACTCTACAGCACCAGACCTGCATCTCATGAAGATACATCAGTTTACCGTATTTAATATAAACACCGGTGTCTGGGGACGCATGCGGGTCGGTTAATATTCTGCCATGAAGGCATAATAAAGGTGTGGTGTGATCACGATAAGGGTCGTATATCATCGACAGTCTGAGAATTTGCATACATAATGGTGAGATTGTGTCGTGGTGAGTCACGCACAGCTCCCTGAACCTCGCTCTTCTAGAAGAACGCACACAAAGTTGCTCTAAAATAAAAAAAACGAAGTAATACCTGCTGCCTCCGGCAACTTGATAACCATAAACATGTAAGTTGTGTAAAACACACACACACACACACACACACAAACACAACCTTTCACAGCAGCCATTTTTGACGTGCAACGTAAACACACGGTGTGATTAATAACATTCATGATGGCCAGGTTCCATTTAGCTGGGCCCTTGGTGTCGTGCATGCTGGCTCACTGGAATGTTTGTGACAAACTGAATAGAATGGGACCATAACTACACTTTATTTACACAATCTTTCCTGCTATGACACGTCAGCACGGCTTATTAAGAGATTTAATGTCAAGTATCTACATTATAATGGTTTAGATGTTTAGGATGGAAGCATCCTGAATGTAGCATTATAACTACCAGGAATACACTTTCAGTTTCTCAGACGTTTAGATATTTGTTTCTTTCTGGAATAATTGTTGCGATTCGTGTTGTAGACACAATGTCCATCCAGTCCTCAAAACGCCGGCGTGAGAGGGGGAAGAGGGAACTCGTCATGACACAATTTCTTTGTTGGTAAATATATGTGTGAGACACGAGTCCGTGCTGCTCGCGAACAGAGAGGTGAAGAGCTCCTCTGGTCACGGCGGTGCTGAGAGCGCTGAAGAGTTTGTGGAGTTCATTGCTGGAGAACAATATTGATGGAACGTTGTTAATTATGTGGATGTTTTCATCCCGTTTCCTGTACAGCGCTCTCTTATATAATTACAGGGTCTTGATTGTGGGAGAAAATGATTTGTTTTTATGCCTTTATGGAGGAAATAAAACTTCAGCTGGAGCTTTAAATGTGGATGTGGTGTTATTAAACTTAATGTTAACCTTATTGTTAATATGGCACAACAATAAAATACAAAGAAGGTGCCGACCCCACTGATGAAAGAAGCAACAACTCATTTATGGTCCGCACTGGATTCTTATCGATTCATTACCAACTTCCTCCTCTTCAATAATCATAACCGACTAATGATGAAACTGGACTGAACAAGAGAGACGAGCTGTCTGTTTGAAAACGTATTTATTTCTTTACGTTCACTTAATAATTAATCCACAACAAGAAGCAGAACCTGTGAATAAAAAGCTCATTTGCAGGCGACATTCTGCGATGAAAAAGTGACATAAAACACCTCGCATCCATCCAGCTGTTCTGCACACAGATGTTCAGCTCAAGCCCCAAATTTAAAAAAAATAAACTAGACGTGGAGAAGTGACTGAAGATCGCAGCTGAAGACAACGTTTGAGTCTGAAACTGTAACTGTCACAAAAACAATTAAAGGACTGTCGGCCATACTTGGATTTTCCCAACAGTTATTTAATTACAGCTGTTCCAATTACTTGGTGCATTTTAGCTCCACCGTGTATTGTTCTGCTGGGTAATTGTTCCAGTTCTTGGAGAGGCAGTGAAGGCCACAGTCACGAAGCAACTCCTGCTTTAAAACAGAACAGAGAGAGAGAATGAGAAGAAAGAGATAGACAAAGAAAGAGAGGAAACCTATGTGCCCCTTGGAGTAATTAGAGCACAAGAAAACAACTGCTGTGCTGGGAAATTAACTAAACACACACACACACACACACACACACAGTCGTTGGACCACTGAGGATAGACCGCCCTCTACTGACGGACCAGAAAAGGTCAGCAGCAAGTCTGCCAAGTCTTTCAACTGAACATTCCAAAAACACACCGGAGGCTGAGGGGAAACTGATCAAATGTTATTTTTATTAATTGTTGCTCTCTTTGAGCACAGAGACACAAATGTCTGAAAAATGATTCCCTTGATTTGAGTTTCCTTCTCTGCTCTGGAGGACTGAGGAATAGAAATGCTCTTGAAATTTATCGTGCGGTAATTTAATTCCTTTTCTTTTAAACACGTATGTATTAAAGTGGTACATATGTGCCACATAGACACACAAACAAATATATTTTGGTATAAAACAAAACAAAAACAAAATAAAAAGGAGAATCCCTCTCTATGAACAAAATCTACACATCTATATACACACACACACACACACACACACACATATATATCCATATACGGACAGAAGAATAGATTTGTAAATACCTAAAGTGATAAAGATCCTGCAGATCAAAGTTGTGCTAAAGGTCCTGGAAGCTCAAAACCCTGATTTAAGTAAATACGCAGTGAGACCATTGTGGGCACGGAATCAGAGTCTTTGCAGAGCTGTGGTCTAAAAGACATTGAACTCATTTTACTGAATATAAATATCACATGCACCCTGTTGTTCAGTCCCTATTTGCCATTCACAGAGCGGCCGTGTCACTTATTCTTATTGTCAAATAACCTCATTGGGGGGCGGCCACGTGGCACAGACTGCCAACTGTTGACTGTCGGAGTGTGTGTGTGTGTGTGTGTGTGTGTGTGTTCTTCCCGGACATATTGCTGTGTCCCCTCACACCTCGACTTGTGATGATGAGGCAACGGCGTGACCGCTCGGGTGCCAGAACGTGAGAGGGATGGGAGTGTTGTTTTGGAGCGAAGCGGGGGTCTGTAGAGGAAAAGCATGTTGGGACATGAAGTTAATGCTAAAACATGAGTCTGTACCATGAAGACATCTGTATATAGCTGTTATGTTTATACTTCCTGCCCTATTGGGGATACCGCCACCGCTGGTAAATACACAGGCCCTGGTGAGTGCATGCGTGCGTGTGTGTGTCATGTTTAAGTGTGGGGTGTGTGCAAATCGATGAGGCGTCATCGCGGCTTCTCTGCTCGTCTGAGAAAGTCGCACCTCACACTCGCTTCCCCCCCCCCCCACCCCCACCCTGACATGGACTAGCGGCGCATTGTTACTTCTTCATGTTTGTCAAATGCGACGTCTCCATGCACACTCACACACACACACACGCTGACACACACACACACACGCTGACACACACACTCACACACACACACACTCACAGATGTTGTCAGCAAGGTCCCATCTTTTCAGACACCTCTCACTCCCGAGTGAGACAGAGTTTGTCAACTCGTCGCTGAGATCCACACACTCCGTTTCACAGTCCCCCCCCCCACTCACCCACCGCACCCCCCCCCACCCAAAATAATTGACTTTCTTCCTAATGCGTTTCCTAAAACGACTCCTCGCTCTTTTAAACTTTTCTTGTTGGAGAAAGAGAGAAGGTTTGCAACCAGCAATGGCAAACTCTCAACAACCGTAGAAGGATTTGGAGCTCTATTAGCACAAAAGCTTTGCAGGCACACACTTTTACACACACACACACACACACACACACACACACACACACACACACACACACACACACACACACACACACACACACACACACACACACACACACACACACACACACACACGAGGATCGTCGGTCCACCTGCGTTCAGACAGGCTACCTCCTGTTCTGCTCGTGTCTCCGTCTGCAAGCGGCCGCCTTTTCCAGCTCAGCAGCTGAGAAAGTGCCAATCCCACAGTTTAAAGGCCCCACTGGCCCTGCCAGCATGATAGATAGTTTAGAAATGAGGACGCGTGTTTAAAAGTGAGGAGAGGAGAGGAGAGGGAGGAAAAAACAAAGGCAAGCAGCAGCAGCAGCTGTCAGACAACACAGAGCTCAGGCTTCCATGACCAGAGAGAGGAGAAACAAAAAGAGAGGCGACGGGTTACGGAGCAGGAGACGACTCACATGGAGGAGAAAGATGGAGACATGCAAAGACCAGAGCTGTCTCCAACCAAAGACATTATCAGTGGACTAACAAGTAGATATGGTCGACAGATTTGTTTCTCCGCAAAGAATCAGCACTTTAAACCTTGTGTTCACCACAAATACACTCATACGTTTGTTGGAAATAAGTCATTCAGCATGAAAAACATTTAAAGGATGACGAATCGACTACATACATGTTAGTAATAGTTTAATAGTGTTATTCTCACTCAGCTTCAAACATCAATCAGTGGAAGATGAAGATGTTCTGCAGTAATCAGAGTACTTTATTAACTGAGTCAGATTCAAGTCAGAATATCTGAATGTGTTGAAGTCAGTTATTAGCAGGTTGCTTCAGATGTCACCTCAGTCTGTGTGATCCTGACAGACTGAGAGCCTGACTCCTAATGTTCACACCTTCATCACACACACACACACACACACACACGCACGCTCAACAGGTGGGACTAAATATGAACGGTACAGTCGTGCTGACTGTACATATTAGTTGACAAACTGTTGAGCTTAAAACTGTATGTTAAAAGACAAACCTCCTCACCCTCTTCCATGTACCCACAATGCACCCCTCTCTCTGCTTTGTGTTCCCTGCAGTGTAAATGTGAGGTTGTGGTTCGGGGCCCCAGTGAGTCGGACTCCGTTTGCAGAAATATGTACTTGACTTCTTCCTCCCCATTGCGTTCACACTTATTAAACAGATCCTAAGAACATCTCCATTAATCATCGCCACTTCGCTCAATGCATCTGTGTGTGTGTGGACCCAAGGGGCCTACTGTCGGTTCAGAGACGGGGTGATGTGGGAAGATTAATACCGGTGTGACGGCATAACCATGCCAGGGAGGAAGGGTCACTCATTACCCATCTGACCAGCCATCTCTCACACACACACACACACACACACACACACACACACACACACACACACACCTCCGTCCCGCCGTTTTTCCTGCTTTTGTTAACTTTGTCTCCACTGCCTCTCTAAACCCGGTTCTTTACGAGTATCGATGCGGTCCAGAGTTAGCGGTTCTGCTATCGGTACCTTCTACGTGCTCGTCTCAGATGTCCTCTGTCTCTTTGTCTCTCTGTGTCTCTGTCTCTTTGTCTCCTCTCAGTACAGCGTGAGACTCACATCATGATCAGAGAGAACTCTGGTCGTCTCAAACACAATAAAACCCTCACAAGTGAGTTCATCACAACATGTGACCAACAAGCAGAACATCAGTCTGTCTGTGGAGCAGCCAGCAGGTAACGGCAGTGATGTCATACGTTAGTGATGTCATACGGAGTTTGATCAGAAGAACAGGATCATCAATGAGAGATGATCACTGAGATCTTTGATTAGATGAGAATGTAGTTTAAAGATTTTAGAACTTCTTGTATTTGCTGCTCAAGAATTTGTTTACATACGAGAATAATAAAGAAATGTGGATCATTTTCTTAATTAATTGTCTTTTTTTCTCACAAAATAATCAAGAAGAACCGATAAGAGTACGAGTATCAATAACGATATCCATCCCTCGTAATTCTTTCATCAAAACATGATGAAATATATCTCGTGTTAAGTTTCGGTGCATAACATGAATTGAGCGTCTCTGGCTCATCTTTATGGACAGAGGGGAGACGGGATGAAGGGGTAAAATACTGCAATTACCACCCGATTGATTTCCATTGGTGTGACGGAGAGAATAAGTGTTACTCCGTCAATGTTCACTCAACCTGGCAGGGAGTCCTCGGAGGAGGAGGAGGAGGAGGAGGAGGGTCGACCAGTCCATTCCTTCGTTCAGTCATTATTTAGGATGTTCATTTCATTTCATTCATATGTTTCTTTGTGTTTTCATTCATTCAAGTTGCAGCTGTATAATATATGTTTAAATGCATCCTATAATCTCTTATTGTAGTAATATTTGGACGTTTATTCAGCTTTTATTCAACAGGAATAAAGATCAAATCATTTTTGATTAATGCAGTTTGCTGGTTTTGTTTTTAAGTCTCTTGTCTGTTTTTATGATTTCTTAAAAAGTTTTGACTTCATTTGTTTCTCTCCTTTATCTGTGTGGTTTTATAATGAGCTCCACAATCCTGACGAGATTTATAATCTCAGTGGGATTTATAAAATAAATAAATGTTTTAAAAAACACAGCTGACCCCAACATGTAGTTTAGACTTAAGACATGTTCTTAAACCTGTTGATGTGTTGCGATGATGATGTCACATGTGCAGCGTGCTATTTCCCACGTTTCAGTTTTTGTAAATATAAATATGTAAATATCCTGAAACCACAGAGATAAAGACTTGATTGTAGAAAAGTAGACTTTTAGTGGAAACTGGTGGAGTTACCTCTCCCTGTAATAAGATGTGAGGAGTAAAAACAGAGGCTTGAGAAGAGAGTTTCTGCAGCGCGATGGAAAGAGAGGAATACTTGGAGGATGGAGGAGAGGGAAGGTGAGGTTTACAGAAGTTACCCAGACAGACGATCATAAAGGAAGAGAGCAGGTCGCACCCCGTCACTCCTCTCAGCTCTTCTACTCTTCTTCATCATCATCATCATCATCATCATATCCTCTCTCTTCTTCTCTGTTGTTTCTTTCTCCTAAAGTCCTTTTCTCTCTCTCTCCTCCCTGCCTCCTTTCCAGAGGGCCAGACTGTGGTCTGTCGATAGAATCAGCGGAAAACTGTTTGGAAACCCAAACCTCAGTGAAATTATTTGATTACACCCCCCCCCCCCCCCCATTACTTGCTGGTTTGGAGGCAATAGAAGCTCACTGAGAAGTAATGATTTCCATTTTGTGTTTGAGTTGTAATTCAGTATTCTGCTGCGGTTTCTTTCCAAGGACAGCGTGTAACAGTTGCTTGATTTCTGTTCTTCATTGTTTGGACATTTGTAAATTGACATTGTCTACATGGAAATACAGAAATAATTAATGGAAAACTTGTGTCTATTTTTACCAAACTGACTAAATTGTCCCACCAAACAGAGAGGAATCCTGATGCTGTGGGGAAAGTACGAGTGAGCCGGCGGCAGTTGACTAATTAGTCAAAAGTCGCAGAATTACGACCCCGCAGAACAACGGGAGAGAGACGAGGACTAATTAAGGACACCTTGTCTCTCACCAGCAATTAAAAAACAACAACGCTCTGCACATTTCCACCTCAAATCTCTCTCAAACCATCTCGACCCAATTCATCCTTTTCTATTCATCTCCGGGAAAAAGCATCACGTTTTATGTCATTAAAAGGTTATGAAAATCAATAAAAAGGGACTTGAGGAGACGAGGAAAGGGAGGTTAAAGGAGGAGAGGATGAAGGGGGAGTTTGATGACGTAGTTCATCTGGTGGCGGGGGAATATTTACAGGCGGCTGTGTTTGCACATGTGCATATATACAGTAGCGTTTGTGTGTGTATAAACATACTTGTCCATGTGCGTGTGTGTGTGTGTGTGTGTGTGTGTGAGAGAGATTGGGCTGTTTGGCAGGTAGAAGGCTGTGAGTGCAGCCTGTCAGAGCCCAGCCCTGATTACTCTGCACCATTCATCAAAGTGTCACCTCCATGACAGCCGCTAATAAATATACTGCCACAGACCCCCACTCGCACCTGGCAGCGCACCACATTACACACACACACACACACACACACACACACACACACACATTCATAATGCCACCCCCAGCACCCCGATGCAGCACCAAACACGGTGCGAACAGCAACACATCCTAGAGCTCATTTGCTAATTGCTGCAATTCCCATCAATTCTGTTTCTGTCTTGTTCAACGTCAAGAGGAGCGAGAGGATTTAAATAAATTAATGAGTTATATAAATAACCAATAGGGAAGCTTGTTACATTACTTCCTTCCCCGTGTCTTTTTGCCCCGGTACCTTTTAGTTTTTTTTGACTGTCGTGCTCTGACATGATGCATCTTCTCCGTTTTTAATTGTGAGCAAACACAACAACAAAAAGCAGAAGATACACAAACGCATACAGAGTCTCTTCTCTTTAAAGACTTCATTTGATGTAACTTCTCTCCGTTCTTTCTGTATCACACAGAACTACATTGTTTCTGCTCTCATGTTTCTGTATCGATGTATTTCAGTCCTCCAGAGGGCTGAGGTTCTACCGAGAACAATTTGCTTCTGAAGAACGCTTTTCTTGAAGAAAGGGTTTCTCAAGAGTTTTTTGTTCCATGAGGAACGCTTTCCATTCAAGGAACCCTTTTTGAAGAAAGAATTCCTCAAGGATTGTTGTTGTGATGAAATCCTTGGAATATAAAAGAGTTCTCGGTAGAACCCCCTGGGTGGGTTTTAGATGAAACCCTTGGAATTTAAAAGGGTTCTCGGTAGAACCCACTGGGCAGGTTCTAGCAACCCTTAGCATATAAAAAGGTTCTCAGTAGAAACCGATGGGTGGATTCTAGAGGAAACCCTTGGAATACTAAAGGGTTTTTAGTAGAACCTCCTGAGTGGGTTATGGGTAGCACCTTTAATAGAAACCCTTTTTATTGTCATATACATATAAACATACATGAAATTTGACCTCTGCATTTGACCCATCCCTGTATATAGGGAGCAGTGGGCTGCCAATGACAGGCGCCCGGGGAGCCGGGGGTTCAGTGTCTTGCTCAGGGACACTTCGACACGTGGCACGTCCCAGTCGAGGATCGAACCGTTGACCCTGCGGTTGCCAGACTCTTAAGCCAGTGAGCCACGGTCGCCCCCACATCTAGAAGGTGGTTATGTTCTGAATAGAACCTCCTGAGATGGTTCTGTGTGGAACCATAAACCCATAGAAGGGCTCTCTGTAGAATCCCACATAGGGGGTTCTGGATGGAACCTTTCACAGATGGTTCTAGGCATCACCCTGTATTTTGGCATTCTGACACTTTTCCAAGTCGAACCTTTTCCAGGAACCAAAAAGGCTACACCTAAGAACAAACCAAAGAACCCTGTATGGTTCTAGTTAGCATCCTTACATCTAGCAGTGTAGCTTCTGAAGTTATTGCACTGCAAACTTCTGAAAAGGAATTTCAATGTTTCAACAGGCCGCAAAAAAAAAGCACAGATCTTTACCTCAAAAATGTGCATTTGCATGTAATTGCTGGTTTTCTTTCCCCTCATTCTACTTCATCTGTAGTCCGTGTGGAACAAACACACACACACACACACACACACACATGTGGTCATCCTCCTTCTGTTTGTCTATGATTAGGCAGAACGTGACTGCTGTAATGAGTTGTTGTCTTACTATAAGAGCCGCCTCTCATCTCCCACTCCGGCAGATGCTCCCCGGCTCCCCCTGTTGGGAGATGGATGAAGCGTGTGACTCAACAGGGCTGTGAGTGTGTGTGTGTGTGTGTGTGTGTGTGTGTGTGTGCGTGCGTGCGTTACACAAGGCTGTGGTGATCTGGTGGCGGAAGCGTGGATATCGGTATATCCTGCGCTGGAAGGCGTTCTCGCCAAGATGTGCGAGTTTGTGCACGTCCGTGGGCGAGTGAGTGTGTGTGTGTGTGTGTGTGTGTGTGTGTGTGTGTGTGTGTGTGTGTGTGTGTGTGTGGACACGAGGCTGTGGGCACGCTGCGATGGCAGATGGCGACACCGCAATGCCGGGCCACACTGGCTAACGGGGGGGGGGGGGGGGGGGGATGTGAAGGCGAACGGGTGAGGACAAGGGTTTAAACGCATGAGTTATTACAAGATAAGGTTGATGAGGTGATGAATGAATGCAACTCTTCATCCTCCACGACATTTTCACACAATGCTAAAAACAAAAACAAACATTTTGCTCCTCCACGCGTGATTCTGTGGTGGTCAGTGTTGCCAGCTGGGCTCCAGTTTGTGCTGTGTGCATATGTGTGTGTGTGTGTGTGTGTGTGTTGGCGTGCGCTGCATGCCTGCTGGGCAGCAGGGCTGGGCCAGGTGTGGAGTGGGAGCAGTGGGAAGATTGGGAACAGTGGGCCTGTTAATTAGAGAGGGGTGATTAATGGGACAGCAGAGAAGGAGCACTGTGTTAGGGAGGAGAGATGAAGGGAGGTGGGGTGCAGGGGGTAAACGGGGCGAATATGTGATCAAGTAAAAAAAATTTAAAAAACGTCCGTATGAGGCCGGTTGTCTCGGTCGTCACTCCAAAAGATCAATCAATCAATACGGACTTTATATCAACGCCTGCACACGTGTATCGGTGTGCGTCTTCGGTGACGTCTGCCGTGGGATCCTGGGTGTAATTGAGATGTAAGAAGTGGCGTTGTGACAAACACTCCTCGGGGGATGTGGCGTGTAAACACCAATCATTTGGCAGATGCGCTGCGAGCAAATTGGCAGTGTATTCCCCGTGGCCGAGCCACACACCATTATCAGGATTGAGACTAATCGTGTGCCTCCTCCCATATGAGGAGCAATTAATTCACACCGAATCAAACTGCAAGAGAGCAGAGTGAGGAGATGGAGCTCTGTGAGACAAGAGGTTCTTGGGAGAACTGGGTGGGTCATAGATGAAACCCTAGGAAGGTAAGAGGGTTCTCTGTAGAACCCCCTGGGTGGGTTCTACATAGAGCCCTTAGCATGCAAAAAGTAGAAAGTAGAAGTGTCTCAGTGCTGGGTGGGTTCAAGAGGAAACCCTTGGAATTTGAAAGGGTTCTCGGTAGAACCCCCAGTGGGTTCTAGTTAGCACCTTCAGACGGTGAAAAGGTTCTGAACAGAAGAGTGTTCCGTTTAGAACAAGACAAGACAACAGAGCTCTCTGTAGAATCTCTCAAGGTGGGTTCTGGTTCTTCCGATGGTTCTTCTTGGGTGCTGAAGTCACTGGGACAGAAACGCAGTGAAAAATAAATGCTGCTGTTAGTTCAGCTTTCAGATTCACTTTTAGAATCCAGTCTTGTTTTTTTTTTTTTTAACCGGAACAAAAACCTTCAACAGAAGCTCGCCGAGAGGAGAATAAATGAGGGACGAGCGGGGCGGGACGGGGAACCTGGAGTGCAAAAGCGAGAGAAAATTGACTTGAGAGGGCGTCCCTGTGAAGCAGCCGAACATTTATAAATGCGCTCCCACAAAGATTTGACACCCCGATAGTTCTTCACGCTATCTGTATTTCTAGAAAGACGACACTTACAAGGAACCGTTAATGGGAGGCTTCAATCCGGTCCGGAGGTATTGTAGTGGAGCGCCCGCACAGCCAGACGCACAGACATTATTATTTCCTGATTGCTCTGCGGGCCGGCGCGATTAAGGACGAGGACTAAAAAGGTAATTTTTCACTATGATGGACAGGAAGTAGAGCCGGTCTCGGTTTAATCTCCTGCAGATGGAAGGGAGCGAGGGGGGGGGGGGGGGCCATAGCTTCCAGGGATACGGTACCTAAATTAATCGTCCGGCCTGATGGCCTTTTGGATAAGATAAGTAGCATTATAATAAGGAAAGGCCAGATAAAAGAGCAGGCGGAGCTGACAAGCTAAGGGAGGCTATTCAGAGAGTCTCTCTCTCTCTCACTGTAATGATTGGTCATTTAACCTTCTTCATTATTCCAGCGAAACTATTTTAAAACATGAAAATACAGAAGGGACGAATTAGAAAAAGAGACGGATAGACGGAGGAAGAATTACAGGCAGAGGACAACAAAGAGAGACTTCCTCGGAGAGAAGAGTCGGAGCCAAAGAGATGCTCTTTCTGAAAAGCTCCCGTGATTCATCACCTTGTCACGGGAGAGCCAGGTTGTGTACGTAATTCTAAGTGGTGATCACAACTTTCCCAGAGGAGGAGCGGAGACATAAAGTAACACTTTGCACTGCTCAATAAAAAAATAAATAAAAAAGCATGTTTGTCAACTCTGTGGAAGATTTATCTTCAGAAAGCATAAAGTGCCAGAGGGGATCTGCCCCGGATGAGAAGAAGAAGACGACAAGCAGCTGAACATGTTCAGAGGAATCCAACGTGCTGCTGGTGTGTGAGCAGGTATTTACACTCCGTGTGGCGTCAACACAAAACTAACACAAGTGTGAACATTTTCTGCGCATACAGTGCATAAAAGGCTGTTGTTTTCACCATCAAATACTTTGTGTGTTTAACATACATTAACACTGAGCTACATGTATTCCAAGCTAAATGTTGTCTTTATGCTATGACAGAATATTTTAATTTTTTTTATACAAACAGGCGGCAACAATCGGGTCTGAAAAGTGAAGCCACACTTCTACGTTTTTGTTTTAAAGTGTCTTTTTTTAGCGCCATTTCAGAAATGTTCTCCGTCCACACTACCACGCCAGAAAACGCACATCACATGGGCGGTCGCAAAGCACTGGAATAACAGCTCGCCTCCAGTGCATGTAGGCAGTAGTAGCACATGAAAAGCAGAATTTAACTGTGCATAGACAACAAGGTCAGCAAACGCCTTGAGTTCATTATCCCTGTTGAACCACTGGCAGTCGAGGTTGATGTTCATTTGTTTTCAAACATCTCTGATTCAGAGGTTCTAAAAAACGCAGTGGTAGTGTGGACGCTGGGCGTAAATGCAGCAAAAGTTATGCGTCTTCAAATGGAAACGTAGTAGTGTGGATGTAGCCTTAAAGCTGCATTCTCTCTAGTGACCACCAGGGGGCGACTCCTCTGGTTGTATAGAAGTCTATGAGAAAATGACTCTACTTCTCTCTTGATTTATTACCTCAGTAAACATTGTAAACATGAGTTTATGGTCTCAATCTCTAGTTTCAAGTCTTCTTCAATACAGCATGATGTTCATTTAGTACATTATGGTCCATTTAGAGTCAAACAGACCATAAAGCAGGGGATGCTTTAGGGCGGGGCTACACGGTGATTGACAGGTCTCTACCACGAAGTTGTTCAGTCTCGGAGTCGTCCGTGTTTTCGTTTTACAACTTTAACACTTTCACAGTGCGTTTGATTCATGTGTCACTTCTGGTTACAAAAAAACCAAGATGCCGACGTTCAAAAACGAAGATGGAGACGGCCAAAATGCCGAACTTGAGGCTTCAAAGAGACACTGTACAAACCAATAGGTGACATCACGGTGACTACCAAAACTTCCCATACACAGTCTATGCTTACATGTACAACTTCCAATCGAATCAATTGACGAGTCAGTTGCTTTTCGGATGGTTCTGTGATCGATAACAAGCCTTCACGTCGGCCTGTCCTCGGCCCAGCATCTTCATTACTAAATATGCTTGAAATCAACTCTGTCTTCCTAAAACATTAATATCTTTCATCACCAACAGACACACGACACCTTTGCTCACAGTGCTGTCCTGGCAACTTAACAACGCAGAAAGAGGTTCATCAGCTTGTTGTGTCAATCCCAGCGACCCCCTGCTGTCAAGTTCTTTAGCTTCTGTGTGTGCGTTTGTTTGAGCATCAGCACGCTGCTGTCTGTCCGCTCTCTCTCTCTCTCTCTCTCTCTGCAGTCTCCCATTGAGCGATTGTGTGCGAGCTTTTCCCGCAGAGCAAACATGTTAGTTCGTCTGTTCTCGCAGTGGGCGAACGGCGAAGAGAGGCTCATGAGCGGTGTTAATGGGGAGGAGGAGGGGGAGGAGGGGAGATTGGGGAGGCAGCACAGGAGGTGAGGGAGCGGAAAGGGGTTATAATTTAATGTGGATGTGCTTCAGTACTTAATGCAGGTGTTTGATGGTGTTTATGTGTGTCAAATACAAGCAGTAGTGGGTATGCATTTATACGTGTGTGTGTGTGTGTGTGTGTGTGTAGGGGCCACAGGGCAACCTCGGAGAAACTCCACTAATTGCGACCACTGGGTTTTACCTGAGGGTCTTCTCTGGCTAATATCATTAGCTAATCTGCTGTGTGTTGTCCCCCTTGCCCTCTCCGTCAGAGCGCCCCGCTTTAGTAGCACAACCGGCGGCATCCACCCCCCCACTAACACCCTCCATGCCTCCTTCCCAGAGCCCAATGCAGACTGCTGAGTCCGGGCTTGTGCTGCTGGAAGGGGCCCTGCATCTGGGCTCCACTGACAAAGAAGATTAATACCTCAGCCACACACACACACACACACACACACACACACACACACACACACACACACACACACACACACACACACACACACACACACACACACACACACACACACACACACACACACACACACACACACACACACACACACACACACACACACACACACACACCAAGGTACCCTCATGGATCCTCTTCACACAAACACACACGCATTTCAACCTCAATCAAAACCTAAAAACAGAAGGAATCGCTGCATCCTTCCCCCCCCACACACACACACATACCTCCCTCCTCCATCCTGCCTCCGTCTCTCCAGGCTGTGGACCACTCCAAGTTTGCCTCCCCATTTCCTCTCCATACCCCCCCCCCACCCACCCACCCATCCTACTTTAAATAGAATCTCCAGGCCACAGAAAAACAACTTTCTGCTGATGCGACGACTCCCTTCACCCTTCCCATCTCTCCCCTCTTACTCCCATCACACACCTACATGGAGACGGGCTGAATGTGAGCCCTGAGCTGTGAAGCACACACGTAACTGAGCGTTACAACGTGAGGGGGGGGGGGGGCGAGGGGAAAGTCCACAAGGCAAACAACTGCATCCGGCTTGTCCACCGGTTCAAAGCAAATATCACATCAGTGATGCGCGAAAGTACGGCTCGGTGAAAAATAACCAGTAAAGTTTGAATTAAGGAAATCATTTCCCCACAACTTCAAGGTCATGTCTGTTTCAGGTACGATGGCACCTCAAAGTACCCTTTGAGAAAGGCAAGAAGGCAAAAGAGAGAAGAACTGGTGATAAAAAAAAGAGGAGAGGGTTCCTTCCAGATGTGAATTATGTCTTTGCCTCACCTCTGTGTGTGTTCAGAGTGGAAACTCTCCTGGAGGCTGCCAGATGTGTGGTTTCTCCCCCACGAGGAAGAGAGAGAGAGGAAAACCACATTCACCTGTGATAGCCGGCACGACTCAAGCATCGCACCGGACACTGGAGGCCGGGTTGAAATGTATTTGAGATAAACAAAAACAATAAATGAGGTGGAGGATATAAAACGACAGAGCGAGAGTGAAGAACGAGAAAGAGAGGCGGATGAATGGGAAGCACATTTGACCGTAGCGTTGGAGAGAAGGATCAGATAAAAGAGTGATCACTTAGGTAGAGACTACTCTCCGCACGCCGAAACGCTTCCCCGCGTCAGCACATTGGCTGCTTGTCAAAAAAATACATAAATGAAAACACAGTAAAGAGAGAGAGACGGAGAGACGGAGAGACGGAGGGAATCTACATCCACGCAAAAAATACAAAGAGATTATCAGGAAAAAATACACAAAGGAAGCTGGTGAGGAAGACGACGGTGCAACGGTGATACAGGCGAGTGATGCTTCACTAAATAACCAGAAACAACCCAGACGGACACTTGCAGAAGAACAAGCTGTTTTTGGGAGGGAAATTCCACCCAAAAAAGGCTTTTACATCAATTAAAAATGAGAAGAAAGTCAGTAAAATATTTAAGAGAAAGAGAGGGAACAGTTTGAAGGATGCAGTGTGTGCGGGTAAAACCACACACACACACACACACACAGACTGACGGTGCACTTCCTGGCCTCCGTATCTCAGAACTCACACACAGTAAATGCCACAGCAGAGAGATAATAAATATGGCTCGTAATGCTTTTCTATTACTGTAATGGAGCGCAGAGAGAGAGCGGCTGTCATCCAAACACACAACACCATCGTCTTAATGCTTTCACTCAAGTCCCCGCTAATAACACTTATTTCCTTCAGTAATTAATTACATTTATTGAATGAAGAACTTGTTTCCAATTCGTACCGCGTGTGTTGACCAATTTCTATAAAAAGTTTGTTTTTTTTAGCCCATGTATCATTTTTAATCTACATTATTATATATATATATGGCATCTCAATTTCATTGAAGTGTGACTCATGCACCGGAGAGAGTTTGCACAGAAATACAGCAACAGAAGTGGTTTATAAGTGATTCGATATCCGGCTCTGGAGCCTCCAAGAGAATATATCAAAGTGTCTTTGAGAGCGTGCGGTGGGAGAAGAGCAGGGGGAGAATACATGTAGGTAATATCATTTAAACAAAAATAATAAAACACTTTTACCATGAGTCATATTTCAATATCACAACGTAAAAAGGGGGCTATTACAGAAATGAATAACTACAGTGGGAAGTGTCATGATCAAACTTGTAATGTTGTTTGGGAGGATATTGTAGGTGTATTCCTCCGCTCGCTGCGCCCTATCGGACCGCCGCTCCATGTCCTTATAAATAATTCATTTTTTAATCTGATTTCCCCGAGCGATTCTCACTGCGTTAGTCACATATTCAATAACGGTGTGCGCTGAATAATCTGGCTCTGTGTTTCCGTGATTTCCCCCCCATGTTTTGAGAGGGGTGGGGGGGGTCTGTCGGAGTCTGAAAGTGAGAGGAGGAGGAAGAGGAAGAGGAAGAGGAGTGAGGTGCATCATCAGTCAACATCCCTACAGGTTGACAATGAACAGATGCATGCGTTGGTACTACACATCCATGTTTACTTGTGTCTCTCTCTCTCTCTCTCTCTCTCTCTCTCTCTCCTCTCTCCCTCTCCCTCTCTCTCTCTCTCTCTCTCTCTCTCCCTCTCTCTCTCTCTCTCTCTACGACCCATGTGGAGGGCTGAGGACGACTCGTTCAATGATTAAACCGTTTCTTGTTGGACGATGAGAGGCAGGTTCAAGTCCAGGGAAAATGGGAAAGATTACACGTCATTGTACTGTATAAATATTTCTCTAATGTTCTATTCTTAAATAAATAATAAATGAATTTACATGAAAACTAACTGAATTTAAAAAAAAGATAGTTTTCCATAGTTAAGAACTCGGGTTCTGGGATTATTACCAATGTTTTATATTGTTTAATAATATAGGGCAAATGTTCCACGGCCAAAAAAACAACAAACAAGCTGTGGACCTTTGAGAGTGTGACACAAATACTGAAGGAGTGGAAATGCCTCAACAAACTCTGCAACCCCCCCCCCCCCATGGTGCCCTGGGCGCTGTTTCTTCTATAGCCACACAGTCTGGCCACACACACACACACACACACACACACACACACACACACACACACACACACACACACACACACACACACACACACACACACACACACACACACACACACACACACACACACACACACACACACACACACACACACACACACACACACACACACACACACACACACAGACCTCCAAACACAGCAGACCGATCTCAGTATGTTGCCGTTTTGCAGCTCTTTCTTTGGAACAATATGCATCTGATTTACCATCATCTTAATGTTTCCTTTCTCAGAGAATCCCACAACAATAGAGCCGGAGGTCAATGACAGGGTTTGTATTGTGTCATATGAATATGAAAAGATATGCCACAAAGATGGAAAATTCCACAATGAGAAACGTGGAACGTGCACGTGGAGCGTGAACGTGGAACGAGAAACGTGGAACGAGAAACGTGGAACGTGAACATCCACTCTAGAGCTAAATCACAGTGTGTTTCTGCTCAAGGCTGCGTGATTGAATGACTGTCTGTGACCTCATTTTAGTAATGAACCCAACACGGCCGACACACAGAGTTAATAGGTCTGGAACCAGGATTTCATTCCTCTCTACTTGCTGCTTTGACTGTGTTGAAACATATAAAATACATAAAAACCCTCAAACTCAGTGTGTGCGGAGACACAAACTGGATTAGTGCTTCTTTCTAATCCAGAAAACTGCATAAAGCGAGACTTAAAAAAAGTATCTGTCTCAAAACATCCAATTAGTGCGTTCGCTTATGTCCACTCAGCATGTTTGTTCATATTCGATGGCATTGAGTAACTAAATATGAAAGTGATGGACCTGAACCACCAACCTATTAACTTGCACTACTTTGTAACTAAGAAACTCGACCTCCTGACCGCTCGGTGTGTCACAACCGGACACACCGAGTTAATGATAAAGGGCTCTCGTGGCAGGATGGGGTGTGATTGTATTAATGGGAGAGCGCACACACACACACACACCTGGAGCTGCCAGCAGCATGAGACCTCAACAGTTGGCTGGACAAACCTAGAGCACCCCCTAGTGTTGGTTTTCCATAATCCACAGGGCCTCAATCATCCACATCGAACAGAGTGTTTGGCAATCACACACACACACACACACACACACACACACACACACACACACACACACACACACACACACACACACACACACACACACACACACACACACACACACACACACACACACACACACACACACACACACACACACACACACACAGGTTTTATTCTGATATTAATAAAGACCACAACTTTCTGCAAAAGACAAAATTGCATAATTTCATGTCGTCTCTCTGGAGCAACTTTTTTGTTTTTATAAACTGAGAAGTTTGTGCTTTTTAATGCAACTTCCCTTCAGCCGTCGTGTTGTCTTTGTTTTAATCCTGAGCGATCAGATTTAGATGATTTAATATGCACAACAACACATTTACTTTTGGGTTTTTTTGGGCGATAACATTTCTATAAATCAGGAGGTTACAGCACCCGAGACCACGGCTGACCTGGAGGTCTCTCTCTCTCTCTCTCTGGCCAGCAGGCGAAGACCCCGGCTAGGTTTTTTGGAGAGTTGATTGCGATCCAACGTCCAAACAAAGCGAACCCTTGGCTGAAGCCTAATGTGCGTTTTCCATCGTGGCTTCGTGTAAATGTTTGTGATTTTTTTAAATAAATAAATAAAACGGGAGATATGAGAGCCGAGGCATTTTCTGCAATCTTGCACATCCTAATTTGGTACTGGGGGAGTTAACACACCTGCCAGCTTCCTGCTGACGAGGGTGATTTTCTCAACTGTTGTTGTTTGTGCCGTCAGTTTAAGGAGAGGCGAGGACGGTGAGAGAGGGAAGGGAGAGAGAGAAGTCCAGGCCGGGCAACACAGAGCAAACACACACGCACACGCACGCACACACACACACACACACACACACACACACGGATCCCAGGCTGCTGCCAATATCAGGCCGTCCCAACATGTGAAAATGTTGACTGCTTGATGATTGATGGTAGTTATTTGTGGCTTTCTAACCCTCCTCTTCCCCCTCTTTCTTCGTCCTTTGCTTCGTCTCATCTTTGTGCTGTTAGCCGCCCCCCCCCCCCCTCCTCCTCTCTGACAATGTGAACATGATTAATAATGTGTAATGTTGTGGAAGCGGCACGCTGTCCATCACTCCCGTATGTCTGACATTTTTTTCAGAGATGTGAGTTCTGTAAAACTCCAAAGCACAAATCTAATCTAAATTAAATCACATAATCATCCAGTAAAATATGAACTTTCCAACATTATTCACTACACATCTGCTTTTATATTTGTGAATATTGTGCATGTCGAAGCCAAAACACACTTTCACTTCTGACAGAGAAGAGTATTTTGTCAGAGAAGCTCAGTTTTTCGTGGTGAATATCTTCTATATTTAGATGTTGGTACGCGGACAGACGTATAAATAAAGATGTGAGCACGGAGACAAATGAATAAGTGGCTGTGTAGTTCTGGGTGTCATCCATCACTTGCTAACACTGTGTGTGTGTGTGTGTGTGTGTGTGTGTGTGTGTGTGCGTGTGTGTGTGTGAAGAGGAGGAGGATAAGGAGGGAGGAAGAGGAGAGGACATCGGAGGCCACAGTGCAAGTTCCTCATCCATCATTCCAGCAAGACCAAACTTCAGAAGCAAAAGGAAGAAGGGGGCGAGGAGAGATGTTTTCTCAGAATGATCCCTCGCTTCCTTCCCCCCTTTTTCCTTGAGTAATCAACGAGGCAAAAACGTTGCGTCGGGTTCTACGACGAAGCCCGGAGTTCCTCCGTTTCTTTGACCGACAATCATCCTCTCTTCTGCACGACCCGGTCTTCAGACAGACGGGGGAGGAGGGGGGAGGAGGGGGGGAGACAAGACAGGACAGGGCCTTTAGTCTAGAGATCATTACCTTTACATTATTAATGTACGGCCAAACCACAGAGGACATTCACAGACAATGAGCGCCAGCCTCTCTGCTCTCTGCAGTGGAGCGTAGAGGAGAGGTGGTGCGCATCAAACACACAAGACCACCGCCGCTCATCACTGAGACAAATTAATACTTTTTTGGGGACCAAAATGTGTCCGTAAAAGTGGAATAATAAGCTGCATCACAAGCTGTGTTTGGTCAGATTTGTAATCTTGTTCTGTGGTCGCAGAGTTCCAGACGTCAATCACAGTTTTACACGATTTTTATTTTTATTAAGTTCTTTTGTTGGAACTGAAATGTTTAGAGAACATTTAACATTTAAGAAGAGTGTTGCAGAAAAATATGTTGATATTTCTGAAAGTAAATTATCAAAAATATAAAAATGATTTAAAATGATACACTGTTATAATAATCATTGTTATGATCATACACATGCAAAAATGAAAATGTTGCCATTAAATGAAACTAGACAAAAGTAAATAAATGAAAACAAATGTGAGAAAGTGTGTGTGTGTGTGTGTGTGTGTGTGTGTGTGTTAGACATCGACCAGGTTTTGACGTCCACTTTGGTGACGCTGAGAGCAGAATTAAGGAGTGTGCTCACTGTGTGTTTCATTAAATGCTCAATACATCTTGTGTTTTCTGGATCATTTAAGCCCCATTACAGAACAGTGGCACTGCTTTAATTTCTAAAGTGCCTTTCAAGAGGCATCACCTCAGGCGCTTATTCCTGCTCTCACACACACACACACACACACACACACACACACACACACACACACACACACACACACACACACACACACACACACACACACACACACGTTTGTGTGTAAACATGTGTGTAAAGTCTCAAAAGCACACACAAGATTCACACATTTTATGCTATCGTACAAGCAATGCGGACGCTTACACACACACACACACACACACACACACACTCTCTGCATTTACACCCACACATGCAACAAACAAAGACACACACACTCTCCTGTCTCCTTTAACCCGCTGTATAGTTTTATTCTAAAGCTTTATTTCTCTTGTGCGTCTGCTTTTGTCCCTCTGTGTGTGTGTGTGTGTGTGTGTGTGTGTGTGTGTGTGTGTGTGTGTGTGTGTGTGTCTTTCTGTGTAACAGATGACAGCAGCCTTGCAGCCGTCTTGGCTGCCGAACCCATTTGACTTGCCAGCTTGGCCGGAGGATGAACCCCGGGACCAACCGGAGCCAAGGTCAGATTCTCCCTGTGTGTGTGTGTGTGTGTGTGTGTGTGTACAATCGTCCATTTAGTTCAAAGTGTCCGTGCTGATGAAGACCGCGTGCTCGGTTACAGTATATTCACGGCGCTAAACATTACAGAAAAAAAAGAAATCCTTCTGCGCATTCTGCGGGTTTGATTGAGTGCTGGCATGTGAAGGTGTGTGAGGAGTGTGTGTGTGTGCTGAGCCAGCTGCACAATTGGAGGGAGGTGAGGGGAGTGTTGTTCAGAGCAATTGATACATTGCAAATAGAGTGGGGCTTCCTGTCCAGGGTTTTGTGGCTAAAGGTGCTAAATGCTTCAGGAAACCAGATACACTTGCACATCCTCTGCAGAGATGGAGGGAGCGGGTGAGGGGGAGACATGAGGGACGGGAGGAAAAGAAAGGGAGAGCAGGAGTCGCAGGATCTGAGGGGAGTCTGCATTTCTTTATACTAGAGACGTCGGGATTAACCGGTTCAACAGTAACACCGGTTATTGAAGTCGTGGTTTCACAACCAAAAGTCTAAAGAAGCTACGATATCTATCGGAGTCCTGATTCCTGCAGCTCAGCGAGTCAGGTTGTCTGTGTGAGGAGCGTAGCATGTGTGTGTGTGTGTGCACCGGTTAGTTGTATTAGTGTGAGTAGTGCTACTGTAAAAATGTCTTAGCGAACAGACATTCCAGCCTTGTATTTGCCATAAAGTTTTTTCAGCAAATCCCCAGTATAGATGACTAATAACAAAGTAAACGGACATAGATGATATTGATACTAAATATTTTAGTTCATAGGCCTAATAGAAATAACTGGTTAATAGTGAAAACTGACATTTCCTCTAACAATAATCGAGATATCAAGATTTCGCATCGTGACATCCCTGCTCTATATACCTCCCTGTAATCTCAGATTATTCAAACCGCTAATATTTGAGCGGTGGCTGTTTGAAATCAAAGTCAGGGTTCGTTTGTCGGAGGACGCCTCTTCTCCGTCTCCGTCTCCTCTCTAATGAGATGGAATGTGGCTAAATTAGCAGCTGAGAGGCAAAAGCTTCATTTACAAGACAATCAAATGATCCTTTACAAAACACACTCAATATGCATTAGATGTCGGCTTTGTGAATATAGGATGGCCTCCTTATGCACTCAAATGAGGTGGTGGTGGTAGTGGGGGGGGGGGGGGTATTTGGGTGTTGCGCGATGGCGAAGAAACGGCAAACTGAAATCATCCATCACAATGCAATAAAAAGGGCCTGCAGCGTTACGAGTGAGACGTTTGTACTGGCCCACTGCGTTTCCCCTCCGCGAAGGAGGGAGCGTGTAAATGAACGTGTAAATGTTAAAAAATGTTCTTTTTATTAGACGGATCGCATCATTAAATCACATTATAAAAACAAAAGATGCACCATTAATTTCCTCCCCAAACAGCCGTAAGTACACGTCTCTCTGTCCTCGTGCCCATCTCTGTGTTCCCCCCATGGGGCGGCAATTTAAAGCTATTCCACTCCATTATACTGATCAATCAGGGATCTACGAGCACACGTTCGAGGCTGGATGAGTCAGAAGACGACCAAAGAAAAAAAACTAATTGAGAGTAGGCTTGTTCCTCAGAGGAGCAAACAGGTAGCGTCTGCTTTCCACTTTCTTTCTTTGTGTTGCCCTTCCTCCATCAGGACACAAACAGGTAGCATGAATAATAGATGAGGGAGGTGATGAGATCAATCAGAGGCTATCAGTCTGGCAGATAGGAGCGGACAGAGTAGGACGTAGATCTGCACCGGACTAGAACAGCAGACCAGCTGTCAGGAGACTGCAGCGGGACGTGGAGATAAGAGAGACCGGAGAGGCCTCAGTGCAAATAGTGCTGACCGGTATTTTCATTATCATCTCTATATGAACATGCGCCATAAACACATCGCAAAAAAAACATTTAATAAAGGCACGGTTACCGAAACCCGATATTAAACATTGTATTTATTATACGGGCCGACGATATTTAACTCGATGCAAACTTAATGCAATGTCTTTAATTTTGCGATATCGATAACATATATGGGAATATATTGCAATTTATTACCTTTTTTTTTCAAATGCAAATTATGCAGCTTCTCAACATCTGTTTTATCTAACGCCATAAAGCTGTCACGCTGTTCATCTCACAGTAAAATGGGTTCCATCTTGTTTTGACCAACTTCCTGCCAATCCTGCCAATTGTACCCATAAACCCCACCAGACCAAGCTCAGCACCACCTAGTGGACCGATGAAGCAATTGTTACCAAAAGGTTAAACTTGCCTTGGCTTTTAACCGGAAAGCGCTGTTGTTGACAACGTTGGGGTAATAAAGTTGTTGCCTTCTTGGTGCAGAGTTATTAAAAACACCTTCATGAAGTTTAGAAGCGACGTAATCCTCGGCTGCACAAGCTGAAACAAAAGATGTCTGTATGGAGTTTAACCGATGAGCTCCACGGATATTACAATTTGGCAAATTCTTGCAAGCAGAGGGAGGAAGGACTGATACTTTTATTGACATTTTAGATTTGTTTCCAATGAGATATTAGTGTGTTTATATGTGACTTTGCTGTTGTAAACAACATTTAGACCAGTGACATCTAAAATACTGAATTACAATCTGCTGCTGAATTTAAAGACAACCAGGCTGACAGGAAATGTACACTAAATATGCACGCTGTTTACTTTCTTTAAGTCACATCATCATCGCAGACTTTCCTCATATCCTGCAGGCCTTGTACAGAGAAAACAGAAAAGTATAGGAAACTGCTAGAGGCCCCGAGCACACACAGAAACATCTCATCATAAACCTGCATTCACACCCATCCGTGCATGCATTGCCCCCCCCCCCCCCCCCCCCCCCCCTCTACATCACACGTTCTCACATCTGTGACAATGCCACCGCAGCATGACAAATGCAAACAAAAGGTTCACCTATTCATCACTGTAGCGAAGAGGGCGGGGCTCATTATACAACCGTGAAAATTATGACTTTCCGTTGTTTTGTTTGTCCTCTAAGAGATTACAATGCTGAGGATGGAGGTGTAGGAAGGGGGCGGGAGGAGAAAAAGAAAGCCTTGCAGCTTACTCGGTGAGAGGGCACACACACACACACACACACACACACACAAAAAAAAAAAACTCACAAACACACAAATCCAGCTTGCGTCGCGGCCGCCTGTACCTCGTCTCCGCTTGCAGGCGTGATTAATCCAGCGTGGAGTGGGAAGATTTTGACCCTAAACAGAAAAGTCCTGTTGAGGCTGCGAGAGGCACTGATTTATTTAGGTACCACTCCGTCCACATTAATTATCCCCGCGCAGGTGCAAGCCCAAATTTCTCTTCCCCCAGCTGTACCTATGCTGTGTGACACACACACACACACACACACACACACACACACACACACACACACACACACACACACACACACACACACACACACACACACACACACACACACACACACACACACACACACACACACACACACACACACATATATATATATAAATAAATAAAGCCAGCACATGCAGCGTGGCCCCATTGCTGTACTTATAGTGTCTGGGTGGCACAGAGAACACACTGGACGTCACAGCGGTGAAGGATTGCGCAGCCAGATTTAGCACAAACGCAAATAACGAACCAATAGCAAACACAAAGCAGAGTCTGTCCTGGAGTGTCCTCTCATGCAGCGCTGTTGTTGTTGTTTTATTTTCACCCTACCAATGGATCCTTTACTTTAGCAGCGACACCACAAAGGAAGAATACTGGCATTACAATGAAGGGCTTTAATATTTGATTCAGTCAAAATATCACAAAAGGACCATTGTGGTACATTGAGCTACATAACTTCTGACGAGAGGTTTATTTACTTGGAGCACCTTGGTAGAACGTTGTAAAGATACCCAAATTGTGACTTTGCTACGATACCCTGCCTAAATATTTTAATACAGAAAACGGAAACGATCAGGAGAATCAATGGAATAACAGACTTTGAGTCGATCACCGCTCCACGGCCGACCAGCCAGACCTGCCGGACCAAACGTCACCAAACTGCTCCAGAGAGGAGAGTCAAGATGGAAGCTAAGCTAACCCAGCTAGCACCTGAGGCTACTCCACTACCCAGCATGCTCCTGGCTGTTTGATGCCAGGTCGCAGAACAATAAGACGGATGAAAGCAGCGGGAGGTCGGTGACTGTTGAGTCCACGTCTTCACAGAGACCTGGATCCATAGTGGTCCAGGATCAAGCTGCACTAGACGGGCAGACAGCAGGACAGAGAGCAGGACTCTGGTGGACCAGAGGAGGAGGACTCTGAGTTTACATCGTGAGGCTTGGTGCTCAAACAGTCACAGTTGATGGACAATGTTTTCCTGATGTTCTTAATGTGAAGATGTCGGCCATATTGTCTGCACAGAGAACTGTTACATTCTTTATGATGCAGATTCAAAACATACACGACAGTGATGCTTTTTGTTTTGTTCGTCATGCGTTTGTTGTGTTGAAAATGAGCTACAACTGCATTTCCTGTTGTGCTTCATAAAGACAATAAATCATCCTTCAGTCCTTATCTCATGTTTTGAATGTAAAATCTGAAACGCAAGTAGCAGTTGGATAATTGTAATTGAGTAAAATGAAATCTCCTCCTCCTCCTCCTCCTCCTCCTCCTCCTCCTCCTCCTCCTCCTCCTCCTCCTCCTCCTCCTCCTCCTCCTCCTCCTCCTCCTCCTCCTCCTCCTCCTCCTCCTCCTCCTCCTCCTCCTCCTCCTCCTCCTCCTCCTCCTCCTCCTCCTCCTCCTCCTCCTCCTCCTCCTCCTCCTCCTCCTCCTCCTCCTCCTCCTCCTCCTCCTCCTCCTCCTCCTCCTCCTCCTCCTCCTCCTCCTCAGAGTTGCTGTCCCCAGGTAACTCCAGGCTGCGACTCACACCTGTGTTTGTATCTGCGTGTGCGACACAAGCAGCAGCTCCACCAGCACTAACTCACAGAGCTGGTGGTGTGTGATGTGTCACTGAGAGCTCCACTCATTACGGCCTACATTAGCACCCTACCTCGGACTGATTAGCCCCCCGCTGGGCTCAAATCCACAGTGCAAGTGTGTGTTTTTCTACGTGTGTGTGTGTGTGTGGCTGAGAAGCGAGAGACGGAGGGAGTGGAAAAAGAAAAAGGAAAGAGAGAGACCTTTCTCCTCTTTGGGGTGAACACTGTCTCTTCATCCCCGGTGACAGCTTCCTCATTTCTCCGATACAAATGGCTGCCGGTGCTGGTCGGCATGCATCAGGAGCTCGGGAGTGGGCCCCCATCGCCGCTCCTCTGTCGCTCTCATTTATTACCCAGTTTGTTTGCACTCTTATCCGCGGCCTTGCCCTCGCCAGCCCATCCATCAAAACACACACACTGGGGATCACACACACACACACACACACACACACACACACACACACACACACACACACACACACACACACACACACACACACACACACACACACACACACACACACACACACACACACACGTTTGCATGAGCCCTCGCACGCTTATCTCTACGCCCACATACGCTGCCCTGACAACACACACGTACACGTGTAGTTCAAATGGTGGATTCTCCCACGCTCCCCCCCCCCCCTCCCCCATCACACCACTCCATCATTGTCATCTGTTCTTTAGCTCTGTTTTGTTCCTGTACTCTCGTTTTCATTCTACGGACTACTTTCCTTCAGTCACAAATCCCCACGAGGACGAGTGTGCACAAGAGCGTGGCATTGATCAAATCCTCTCTCATCAATATGGGTCAATATGTCTTTATCGTGTAGATTCATCAATCAATACCTTCATGAATGCCCGGCAACACCCCATATTATTCTATAGGGGGGGGGGGGGGGCAGTGATCAAACAAGCAGATAGAAGAGGAAACGCCTCCATTTTAAACATTATGACGAACAAAGATGATAACTGTAGTCGTGTTTCCAAGCGAATTTTAAGCAAACGAAAATAAAGCGAATAATAACTCTGCTACAGTGTAGTTTCATCAGAAGAATCAGAAGAAAATAAACAGAGTAGAAGAAGAAGTAAGTTGTGAAATGAAAACAAGAGAAGGCCGCTTGACCATCGAAACATCTCCGAGAAGGAAAATGGAGAGACGTCTTTCAAATCGGTCAAGTTTTAATTGTTTGTTATTTTAGTCTGCTAACATTAGCATTTAGCTCAAACTACGGTCGTGCTACATACAGACTGAAGAAGCTGCAAAAGATCATCAAGAACATAAGAATGAATAATACAAAGGATCAGCTGTAGCTCTCATGTGGAAGGTTCTCCAACTGAGGCTGCACCTAACGACAATTACCGACTCATTGATTATTCTACAGATTATGTTTTAAATGGATGATTAATACAACAATTTAATTACTCATGAATATCAATACTTCGTCTAATTAATATTTCAATATGCTATTCAATAATTTTCTCTTAAAAACAAACTAAAGTAACAAGACAATAGAAACAATTTGTCAAATTCAAAGTGATTAATTGAATCACTATCTGTTAAATGTAACCGCAGCTCTTTTCCTGGAGCTGGAGAATCAGTTCTTCAGTACTTGACTTAAAACTTAAAACGGTTATTACGACACGGATTGATTTCACAACTGGAGAGAATCAAATGTATGTTTTTTAATCAGAATGGTTCAAGGGAGATAACGTGTATGATTGACAGACTGCATTGTACAGTGTGTAACGTTACTTAAAGACATTTTCTACCTCACACACACAGTAAACAGGACAACGTGAGATGAAGCGTGGTGTATCATAACAGCAGCGGTGCAGAAATGACCTTTAATACGGGGGGGGGGGGGGGTGATGAAGATATTAAGTGACTGCTACTAACAGTAAAGACATTCTGCGTGTTAATAATCTAACAGTATATCCGGCTTGAGCAGGGACAAAGGGACAAAGGGACAAAGAGTACATCTTGACAAAGCAGCAGCTTTAATGATGTGATGAGTCATTTCCAAATTGTCGGGTCTCTCTAAAATACTTCCACGCTTTAGAGGATTGTTCTTCTTGAGACGCACCGATGCACGGTATGCAAAATGTAATCGATTACGCCGACGAATCACCCGAGTCCTACCTACAAGATTGAGGATCGGGTGGAGTAGATTTGTTTTTAAAGTGTATGATGTATAATGCAACAAGATCATACAGACTGCTCGATAAACCAACACCAAATACCAAATTGCTGCTGCACTCCTGAGGATAACAAAAGTGTATTTACACGGTTCATCGTGCCAGACAGCACTGAGACCACGGCATGGATTTTTCACACCGTCTCAAGGTCGCCATCACTGACCAAAAACCCATCACTTCCTGTAAAACGCTACTTCACTGAAGCCATATCTCTTCTATTCCAGGGACGGGTCAGCCAGAGATAATCAATACCGTTAATTGTGTTTACCGGAGGACTCGCTCATAACGGCACGTCAAATGGGAAGTGATGGAGAAAAAAAAATATCACTTCAGATTTTCCGACCATTCGGGTTGAGAACATGTGGTGTAAAATCATCTATTTGTAGGAATATTCTTACATTATATACTTTATGCAAATTAAACACCGCGGGTCAGAAGTACTAACCTGCTTCATTACACTATGAAGGCATTTTAACAGACACTCTCACAAACCACTGTGTGCACGCACACACACACACACACACACACACACACACACACACACACACACACACACAATGTTTGGGGGCCAGCTGCCAGCAAATGAAGGATCTCCCCCCCCAATTCACTTGTTATTGTGCTGTCTGGGTGACAAGTATACCTATAGAGTGAGTATTTATTTCCGGAATGTTTTGTTCCGTTTTCCTGCAATGATGAATGTTTCTTTTATAAATCCATCGCCAGGCTTTTTAAACCATAAACAATATTTCTCCAGCCCAGATTCCTTGTGCAGCAGTCTTGGGGAACCTTGAGATTTCCAGGCTCTGATTTAATGGCTCGTAATTCTTGAAAGGCAATCCTTCTTCACCGACGCTCGGATGCAACCATCCTTTCCGGCGGGCCTCTGCTCCCCCCTCTGGATCACCCGGGCCGGTCCGAGCGCCAGTTAAAACTACTCAGCTGGAAACGGCATCGTGCCCCCTTCTGTCACTGGCATTGGATTATCTGCTATAAGCTGACAGGACGGAGCATCCTGTGTGAGTAATGCTACTGAGAGCTCTTAAGCTCGGTTTATGTTTGCTGTGGTGACGTCGTCGCGAGGTGCCAGTAAAAAAAATGAAGTTTTTTGCGCCGTTTGGCGTTTTGGGGCTTTGACTGCCACAAATAGTTTACCGATCGAAGGACTATTAACGTGTCTGAGGATTTTATAAAGACAAACTATTTGTTCTTTAGATGCTTTTGGAAACAGGAGGTCTTAAAAAGTCTACATTTGAGTCAAATCAAAATGTCAATCAAAGTTGTTTGATTGACAGATGGTTCATCCAATCACCTGCAAAGTATTTCTTGAAAGTTTTTATCCTTTTACAAACTGTTCCCGGCTGGCAGCGATGCGAATTTGTGGTAAAAAAAAAGGTTTGAATAGAATCACAAGCAAAAGGCCAACTACCAAGGTTCCTGTCTGAGGTAAATTGTTGTATAGCCTAAAGCTACTGTAAGGTGTTTTATTGATTGAGTGAACTTGAGTTCCCTCTGGTAAACAGTTACCCAGTGTATAAGTCTCAGGCTTTTATTGTGAAAGGTTAGAACAGACGGAGTGGGTCTGGTCTGCACTGCCTTTGTCAAGGTTGAGACCATCGACTTTATGTAAGTAGTGGACGTGATCGTAGTGACGTCACTCGTTGGTTTGTGGACTGATGTTATACAGCTCTGGTAGAGACCTGTCAATCACCGTGTAGCCCCGCCCTAAAGCATCCCCTGCTTTATGGTCTGTGTGACTCTAAATGGACCATAATGTACTAAATGAACATCATGCTATATTGAAGAAGACTTGAAACTAGAGATTGAGACCATAAACTCATGTTTACAATGTTTACTGAGGTAATAAATCAAGAGAGAAGTAGAGTCATTTTCTCATAGACTTCTATACAACCAGAGGAGTCGCCCCCTGGTGGACACTAGAGAGAATGCAGCTTTAACACATGAAGCATCGGCTTCCCTTTTCAGAACTGGAGGTTGCCACCTGGTTAAAAAGAAGTAATAAAGTTTGCCGACTATGGAGCCTCCGTGTTGTTGTACACTGACTAAAGTGTGTACGGTGGAAACACACAGTGGTGAATGTTTGAATGAAGTGTGTTTGACGGTGAATCAACAAAACAATTAATCTAGTCTGTAAAAAAGAGGAACTTGACTTAAAAGGGTGTACGGTTGTTCATATAGAAAATGTCTGTAAGAATACTTGATTTCATGACATTTTGGTAGTTGATTTTGTTTACTAATCAACATATTTCCTACTTAAAACTAAACTTTAACTCAACCACCCTTCGAGACGTCTTCCATTGTGGCTGCATGCTGAAGAGGTTAAGCTCATTTTAAAAAACGGCCGATAAACGTTCCCCAGCAAGTCAACTAAGTACAAGGGAGAAACAACAGCAAGTTAAAAAAGCAATCATTGGGCTGGTATCTCTAATTGTGTTGCTTCCTCTCCTCATGTATAATCCCTGGTTCCTCGCTTTGCCTTCATTAACAATAGATGAATTAATTAGAAACCTTCATAGGATTTCTGCACAGTGAACCCAGGAGATAAAAGACATCCTATTCCTCACACCGGCTGCTTTCTCTCCGCTCTCTCCTCCCTCTGCTCTTAATTGTATTGTTTGCTTGTTGTGTCGATAGCAGGATTAATTTCACTATAGATCAGGATTATTGACCTTCTCGTCAATGTTATTCCATTTCTGTAAGGTGCTAATTATAGGGAACAGGGGAAAGCAAATTACACCGTAACTTGTCTCACTTGCTTTCCAATAAAACAGAAAGAAAACAACATTAATTCCCTTTCAGCTGCCTTCCTTTTGAAGGTAAATTCAAACACTGTCGGTCTACGGCGTCTAGGAGGGACACAGTTAGCGACCGCCGGACCTGATTGGTCGACTTTATATTCAAAGCGCTGTTGACTATTGTGACCCATTCCCCTTCACCAAATGCCATCCTTGTCACAGTCACTGCTCTTTTGTTGGTTACTCTCACTTCATTTGAGAGGGGGGGGGGGCACAGTTCATAAACAATTAACCGGCTGGATAAGTGACACACTCGAGCGCTAACAGACCTGAAAAACATTGTGTTGTAAATTCTGGTAATTGAGTGGAGGGAGGTGAGCATCGAGTAGGGCGCCGGCTCAGAGCGGTCGCTAGGAGATCGGGCGGTCGGCACTTTCTTGAGTCGTTATCGTCTCGTGAAGCGAGAGACAATCAGAGACCGTATGTGACTTTCAAAAGACAATCACAGCCAACTAGGGATGTCACGATATCAACACTTTATATCACGATTATTGTCAGAGTAAATATCAGATATTTTAATGATTATCCAGAATATTTCTATTGGGCTTATAGCTAATGAACTCAACATCACCGCCAACTAGTTCCTTCTGCTTTATTCAAGTCATCTTTAATAGTTATTTGCAAAAAGGCACAATTCAAATGATTAGGAAATAAACACTTGTGTTTTAATGATGTATTGAAAGCTTGTTAGAGCCAGTGTTAAGAACAGGTTCCCTCTCTAATATCTACGTTATATTGCTGTGAAAGAAGCTCCTTCAAACAACTGTAATTATAATCATGACAACGTTATCATTTCACTTACGTCTAACACTCATTTTTTACCGTTTGGAGCTTGAACGCACCACAATGAAACTGAATGGAACCTCCGTACTGTGTAACAACAGCTGTTAGCTGCTAACGTCACAAGCTTTCATGATGTAACGTTAATATTATAAGAGTGGAGGCTAAAAAAACATCAATGCCGTCTCCAGATTGCATATTTCTGCTGAACCCAGACCGATAACAATCTACAGTTATTTTCACACTATGATGGTTCAATTGTGTAATTAATCAGAGTTCACAAGACTCCTCTGGTCACTTTATATCCAAAATACTCCCAAACACTGGAACTTTCTTGGCGGGCATAAGGCCGGGGTGTTGGTTCCCTTTGACATTTCTCCAGCTCTTCTTCTCAGCGACTCTCTCACACAAACCTGCACGCTAGACTTGTTTCCTGATGCTAGACTTGTTTCCAGAGGGAAACAATGCAGGAATCAGGCTACTATAGATATCTTAATATTCACGATTATGAAACTGTGTCGTTATATAACCATCATTACGGTAAAACCGGTTCATCCCAACAGTCAACAAATCAAAAAAAGCTTTATATTCAGAGTTATTTGCTTCCATTGTGTCCGTTTAGTGAATGCATCTACTTCCAAAGGTCTACCCAAGTACAGTGAGCCCCAAGACCCTCTTATCCACCCTTTACTCCCCCCTCCCTCCTCCCACAGTCCTCTAATGAACTGAAAGGTCAGAGCACTAATAAAACTATTAGCAGAAATGAATCTCTCAGATGTGTTAATGCACTTTTAATTCCTGTTAGCAAATTTCATCCCCCAGCAGTTTGCTGCCCGCTAATGAGAAATAAAACGCCCCGCTCTAGGGAAGGGGGATGGGGGGGGGGGGAACGGGTCGATGCTCCGGCTAGTCCACAGTAGACTCCATACACACACGCACAAAGTCAGATACACTAACATTGCACCTCACACACACACACCCTGGATGTTCTGGGTGTTATTCACGGACCGGGGCCTGTTTTCAGCCCTGTGATTCTGCAGGGTTAATTAAAAAGCACATCTCCATCTGTTCTCATTCAGCCTCAGCACAGTGTCTCCCCATCAAGAGCGAACACGAACACACACACACACACACACACACGCTCTTCGTCATCAGCTGAGTAGAGGCAAAAGAAGTTGACAGTTGAGGTGTTGACGGGGACTCAGATAACCATGCTGTGACTTACGGACACGACGCGGCCTCTCTCCCCCGGCTCTCGTCTCGTGACCGGGCTAATGAGGTACAGACGGGGTCGTGACCCCTGATGTCTGGAAGCCACCAGAGAATATCAAGCCATTGTGGGCGAGTCGCTCACCGTGTTTGTGAAAGCGGCGTGTCCCGTCAGCCCGCTGTCACATTCTCCTTCGGGGGAAAGTCAAGGGTTCAAGAAGTTTCCTGGACCAACGTTTGGTGCACATGCTAGTGGAACAAAGAAAGCTACTCATTCTTTAGTAAATAATTCATATATTATGGTTCTTATAGAACGGCAGGTAGAATATCTAGGGTAGCAGTCCAGGAGTCCGATGTTACTATGATGATATTATATCAGACATAAGGATGAACCGAATGCTTCAAACCCTCGACCGTTTCTTTTCTAATATATGATTACCCCCAAAATCTCACATGAAATAAGGAATAATAATCCCACATTATTCATTCTGCATCAACATTCATTATTATGAGTTATTCTCAGATGGATAGCACCGCACTATTGCTGTGTGTAGAGTGTGTGTGTGTGTGTTGTCCCGTGTACCGTTACGCAAAGGAGATCGATAGACAGTCTCAACAAAGCCAGGTATTTTATTTTATATGTTAACAGAGGCTACAGTCTATTTATTCATTCATCTGTTTAAAGGCCGACATATGACCGGATTTGTATTTTTGGGGTTATCGCTGTAACTTATTTGCACATGCAGCAGTTTTACTTTCAATAAAAAGCAAAATCCATGAAGTCAGATGTTTGTTAATAAATAATGACCGCAGGTTTTAATGCACGGGCCTACGAGATGCTCCACGCGTAAACCGCCATGTTTCTTTCCACCGACACAACCTGATACGACAGGAAAAACCTTTTCTTGCAGCTTTATATCTGAGATCTGGTTCTCCTACTGACCGGCCGACTGAGTGCAAAATAATGCCAAAATGACTTACTATCATATCATACAGATATTAAACTGTTTTTAAAGCTATATCCACAAGATAAATGATGAGCTACAAACTCAGGCACAAAAGTACTTGTTATTCTTTTCTGTCGCTCGAATGATCGATCAGTCAAGTAATCATGTTATTATTCGTCTCGGGGCTAATTATAATAAGCTTAGAATTAAAAGGAAAGAAAAACAAATTGAAGTAAACACAAAACAGTTCATCTAAAAAGTAATAAATGTTTTACAATCCGGGGGAAATTGACTTACGATTTGACAAGTTGACTACTCGACGGCCACCAGTTTGAATAACTGGACCATGTGAGAACATTTGGAGATTGATTTATCCAACAGCGACCGCTAAACAGCAAACAGTGATAAAACAAAACAGGGCAGCTCTGAGTGTACGATTGTGAACGCCCCTGCCTGTCTTACAAGTGTGGTTTTCAAAGTTATTTGTCCCAGTGTCCCTGAAGGTGTCACAGGAACGCGTTAGTGGCAGAGGACTGGATGCAGAGCACCTGGTCCTGGAGGTCCTGGAGTCCTAATAAAAGCCCTGAATTAGTGTTGCTCTGGTCTCTCTGCTCACATGGACTCATCCCTGCCAGCGTCTGCCCGTTCAGGCTTTGGTTTGCTCTTCTTCTGTTTCCACCCCACAGTTCATCATGCACATTACTCATGTTACTGACTGACACACTATTTCTTTACTTCATCATGATAAACACGTTTAATTTAGCATCCTCTATTGTGTCCTTTTCCGTATTCGTCATGGCCTAGGAGGTTATGACAGCGATACAGTGTGAATGTGGTGCAAGTTGCTGTCATTAAACTTCATGAATAATAATTAAAATGCAATAACTGACTTGCGTCATTGCTTGTTATTGTTGTTGTTTCACACTGCACACACTGGTTGTCTCCTCCTTTTAGTTTAGCTGTACAGCTGAAATACTTGCAGTGAAACATCCTCTTTCCTTTATGCTCGGCTGCAGAGAGGGAACTGAAAACAAAAAACACAAAGCGAGCGAAGAAGCGCCCGGATAGGAGGGGCAGAGACATTCTATTACCAAACTAAGCCTTTTAATCAATAAAGAGATAAAAGATATTTTAATCAAAGACATATTTCCTTGTTTGTCTAATGCTTCTGCCGCCACCGTGCACATCATCTTTAAATGCTGAAAAGGATGCATAATGCTCTTCCAGAGAGCCACTCATCCATATAAACACAAAACAGGAGCAGTCAGCAGAAACACACACCGGCCCGGCCCGGCGCACAGACACTCCATAGACGCCAAATTACATTAGGACGGGCATATTAAGGGGAAATTGCATCCTGTAAACTAGAATATTATTTCTACACACAAACACACACACACAACACACACAAACCATTTTTCGACATCATATTCCCCAGCCCTACGCTCACTATTCAGTAACAGATCCATACAACGTATTGTTGTGTGCATGAAGACACACACACACACCAACTACAAACACAAAGCACGGTGCTATTAGTGTGTGGGCTGTTTGTCGGACATGCAGGCATCCGCTAGCCGCGGCTAAAGCGCTCCAATGAGATTAGACGGGTAACCGGAGCCCCTCCAGGCCCACTGAACTGAGCTCACACCGGGCTAACAAGTCCAGAGGTGGTGGGCATGGCTGGATCAGGTTCCAGGAGCTAATGGGTCAAATACCAACTGACATTTAGTTGAGTGATGAAGTGTGCACATTTAGGTGTCTCTCCGTGTGTGTGTGTGTGTGTGTGTGTGTGTGTGTGTGTGTGCGTGTGTGTGTGTGTGTGGTTAATTCACCTTTACATTCCAGTATATGAAGAAGTTTTTTGTTGTGTGTGTGTGTGTGTGTGTGTGTGGGGGGGGGGGGGGGGGGGGTCGGCGCTGGCACACTACTTCCATCAGAGTTTTTCACGAGTCTGCCGAGCAGCGAGCAGCGAAACAAGCAGCTCCAGTAATCGTGATTCATGCTTTCCGTCAGGCGCCCTGACAGGCCGGGTTCGATCCCCTGCTCAGCAGCCGAGGCAGGCAGGAGGGGGGGGGGGGGGGGGACATCATCATAACTGCTGAGGGAGTGTTGGGATGCTGACATATTGATCGGGCCCCTCAGTTAGGAGATTTGATAGATTGACCTCAGACTCGTGACTTTAAACGGTAAAAAAGAAAGATGGCGATGACGGCGAAAAACAATCGAGACAACAAGTGTAAAAGTCATCCAGTCAATTTGGTTTCATGTCGATTTTAAAGACTATTATCATCATTTATTAACCCTCTGAACCCAAAGCAGGATTTGGCCGTTTTTTTGCTCCTGTTACATTTCATCCTCTGTGGTCTTGATTTTTACCACAATATAAAAGTTCTGCACCTCTAAGTAGAGAGATCTCAAACATGTCTTCTATGCAGTAAAACACAGTTACCATGCCATTAATAAAAAATACAGGTTGAATTTCTTTGATAACTTAATTTACAAAAGTTGGCAATGGATGGAATCTATACATACAATATTTTTCCAACTGCCCACAAGTGTGAATAATGTTTGAAAAAAAAAATGGAGGCTCCACGTGCTACGTATATTGAAATATTTACATTTTTACAACCTCTCCTCTCCTCTCCTCTCTCCTCTCCTCTCCTCTCCTCTCCTCTCTCCTCTCTCCTCTCTCCTCTCCTCTCCTCTCCTCTCTCCACTCTCCACTCTGTGTTCACTTCCTGAAGTTCAGTCAAACTTTCTCTGATTTGTTGTCACATGACTGTTGGTCTCAGATGAATCAATCATGACTTCATAGTTTCTCTAAGGAGCTCACAATTTAATGTTTTTTACAGAATCTGGTATATTTTAAACAGGACATGGAGAACAGAATGTTTTTGATGAAATATCACAATTTGCTTCGTTTTTGTTGCTTTTTCTGACCGAAGCGTTTGTCGCCGTTCAAAGACTGCCGGAAAGATAAAAATGTTACGATAAAAGTGATTTTTTACAGCTTTAAGGTGTGATAAACGGTGAAGTTTTGGCGATAAGAAAGCATGCTTTTCAGAGGGTTAATCTGCCATTTACCTCCACAATTAATCGAGCTGAGATTCTCATGTTATTCACATTAACAGTCTTCTACTATGTCGACCTCAGTCACATCTCATGACCAGAATAAATAATCTGCATAACAAGCAAATAGACGAGAAATAATATCCAACATTCCTTACTCCCTGGCCCCAATACCAACACTCCTCAGGCCCCAGCAACTCATCAGAGCGTTAGGCTAAGCATAACCTCCAAGCCTCCTTTAGGGGCCCCCGTGGGGCTCAGGGGCCAGGAAGGACCAAGAGAGGGTACGAGCTCACACTAACGACGGAGGAAACCGTGTCCAGTCGGCTGGAGCCTGAGACCCCGGCACCATTGTTCTGCCCGATGCGCTGACAGACGGTGATTTAGGACCGGGGCTGCCTGGGAGGGTTAGGGGGGTCAGAGAGAGGCTCCACAGGCAAGCCTTCAACAATCCTACCCGAACCCCTCCATCCATGATGAGATGGCAGAATGAATCATGGCTGACCCAGCCGCCACAGCCTGGACCTGGCCCTCTCTACCACCCCCTATCCCCCTCCATCGACCCTCTCCAATCCCTGGACAAACATGACAAATCTGGTGTTTATTTACTTAAAAAGACCTGGAGAGAGAGCAAAGGGGGGGGGGGGGGGGGGGGAGATAAAAACTGTGTAAAATCAATACAGAGTTAGTAGTTCCTGCCCTACTGCTGCTCTTTGCTGTCTGCGTGGCTGATGAAACCAAAGATCTGGTCTAATGAGGACTCCAGGTGGAAAAAAACGGACGCAGGTGGTTTCAGAAAGCATAACAGGAGAGAATGTTTAAAACAGAAACACCAGAAAGTGAGGAGCTGGAACAAAATGCACCGCAAATGTACTTTGCAACACATCTAATCATATGACGACCAAACAAGACGTATTCATTGACCGTCATCTCTGGACGCAACGTGTCCTCGTACAACGGTTCTTATGATATGAAAAGTTACTCCTCATTTTAGTGTGTTTTCCTACGAAAGCCTGGAACACGTGTCGAGTGTTACATGCCAACAGTCTTTTCAAAATAAACTTCCTTCTTCACAGGAAACTCAGTTAGGTTTAGGCAATAAAACTACTGAGTTAGGTTTAATAAAATATGGTGAAATACTTAGTTAGGTTTAGAAAAGATAACTATTGAAATGCTGTCATTGAAGTACACAAGTTACGTGATGAATAAATCGTGTTTCACACGGGGAACAAACGGCGGTCTCTTGGTTCTAAGATCGCTGGTTGTTGGACTGATCCACCTCACCTCCGTCCCACACTGTGTGTGTTTGGTCGTTATACTTCCTCATTTGGGATTTTGTGGATAACATTCTAAATCATTTTGTGGAATATCTACGAATTACGGCGCATTCTTTTTGGTAGCTTTTTTGCTACGAATGCTGGATGAGAACAACCTGCCGGATGAATTACACATGTTGAGCGTTGAATAGTGACGTAAAAAAACAAAGCTGTGGTGATGTATGTGCATAGTCGGAGACATCTGGGACATAATTGGTCTCCGAGTTAGAGTCCAGACAGCAGAGCATTGAATCCACAGAGCCTCTGCTCTCCCCACATGACAGGGACTGGACTTTAACAGATAAGGCTTGCTCTCTCGGGGGGGAGAGAGGGAGGGAGGGTGGCCCATCGAGCCAACCCCCTAAAAAGAAATAGCAGCAGCGAGCTGTCAAGGTTTCTGTCACATCCTACATCACGTCAGCCGCCCATTCCATCCCATCGCTGGCAAACCATGCGCGCTGTTGTGGCCAAGGATGAAAGTGCTGGAAAATGGGACTCATTGTAAACCATTTTCTGGTCCCGGAGCCCCCCCCCCCCCACAACACCCCCAACCCCTCTTCTACCCGACTCCTCTTGAAGACAAATGGGTCCGGGGCAATGACAGAGTGCCTGGTCCACAAATCACCAGCGGCCGGCCATGCTCGTCCACAGCTTCCTCCTCCCCCCCCCACTGCACCCACGACTTCGCCCCTCCCCCGTCCCTGGCCCCTCCATTAGTCATGTGCACGCGGGCAGCAGCCAGCAGCCGTAATTAGACAAGGACAAATCGCCCGGCCGCCGACACGGACGAGTCCGGCCGCTAAATAAGGCCCCGTTTCCATACCGACCGGTGGACGGCAAGTAGGGCCGGGGAAAGGACCGGGAGAGACGAGGGGAGGGGTCGGTACTGTCCAACACAGCCTGCCATCCTCTGGGCCTGGCAACTCATTTATTATCCTACGGAGCCATGGCTTGAACCACCCTCTCTGGGGACGCAACGGGTTCGGATCGTATCACAGATCACGAGTCACATGATCACAGATTGGATCAGCAAATATAACTTTTAGAGATCCCACAATCACATTTTTACTCATTTCAGATGGTTGATGATCTATAATGTCAGATACAGATGTTTTGTTTTGTTATAGCTGGCCCAAAAATCATTTAACTGTCCGTAAGTCAGTGTAAACCATAAAAAAATTTAAATGTTGTGCTTTTACTTTGCCAAAGTCATCTATTGGGTTTTCTGCTAAAAAAAAAATTGAAATGATTAGGAAATAAAATATTGTTATTTTTATTTATTAAAATAAATCTTGTCACTATTGGTTTTAATGCTGGCGAATGAAAAGCATAAATGGCGATGTCCTGATCGCATATTTTTACTGACTATTGTCCGATAACGGTCGCCAGTAAAACTTTAATTCACACTTTGATGGTTAAACTGTGTCAATAATCTGTGGTTCGCATGCTTGCCGAACCCCAAGGTGGGGATCCGCACGGGTCACGGATCAAAAAGGGTCCGCTACGCCACCAATACACCCCCAAGCTAAACCCCTACTCCAACACCAATACACCCCCAAGCTAAACCCCTACTCCAACACCAATACACCCCCAAGCTAAACCCCTACTCCAACACCAATACACCCCCAAGCTAAACCCCTACTCCCTTGAACTCATGTCCAGACCGGTCTTAGTTACTCTGCTTTCTCAAATGAGAAGGGCCGATGATACACTGTCCAGCCGAGATTGGAAAGCTATCGTAAACATAGATATTCATTTCATGAATATCAAACTTTTTCTTTTTCAAAGTGCTGAAAGTGTAAAATTCAAGATATTATAGTTTTCAATACAGAATATAGTTTTCGTCTATCAAGACAAGGGCGAGACAGAAACCTCACACAACCCTCCATCATGCTGCTGTCAACGCGGCACCCCTACGTCACTTGTTTTTGTGGCGGTCAAACCCGACGCTAAATAAATAAATGAAGTAAGCAAAGCAAAGCTGGAGCAATAAAGAGCGATAAAGAGGTTTCAGGGTACATTAGGTGTAACATTAGAAGATGGAATTAGCAAAAATGAGGAACCCGTCGAATCAGATTACACGCGGACGAAGAAACCGGCAGTCAACAAAATATAAATTACAGCCATGTGAGGATTGAGCAGACTGAATCCACAGGAGTATCAGTAACAATTGCTTTGGCCGGGTCAGAGCTGCAACACACTCCCTCGGCAGAAGGGGGTCGACGAGAAAACTGACCGCCACACACACACACACACACACACACACACACACACACACACACACACACACACACACACACACACACACACACACACACACACACACACACACACACACACACACACACACACACACACACACACGCTCCACCAGAGCAAACCCTATTGATCTGCCTCCTAATTTCCTAATTAGTTTTTATTGGATTTCATAATCGTCATCACGACACATCAAAAGAAACTCAAAACCCCAGCAAGATTTTCTGCCCTCCTCAACATCATTTTTTTCTAAACTGTAAAAAAGGAAGCCATGTATTCAATTCAAAGTCCCCAGCTGTGAGAGCAACCCTTTTTATTTATTTTTATATTTTTAACAGAACTCCTTGGACAGCAAACACTGCACAAACGCACCATTTCTCCCATGTGTAGTAGCTGATGTTTAGCATTGCACATTTTCTGCATGATCTGCTGCTATTTGTCACACTTCTGCTCTCCCCCACAGTCGCCTCTCACTTGTAGCGCTTGTTAAAACATACGGCAGCGCGATGCACAGCAAAAGAAAATGTGGAGATAAAATGAAAAAACACTGATTGTGGTCATTGGGCGTTTTAGTATTTCCACTCGCTTCTCCTCTGTAACCACCCTGGTCCTGGTCCTCTGCCATCCAGTGACACTGACTGTAAACTGCACAAGCCAGTTGGCTTTTATACTCAACACAGGAAACCTCTGAAGTCCTGTGAATACCGTCGCTGCTCACACATCAACACGCTGACAGATTGAACGTCCAGCAGCGACCAGAAGTTTCCAAGAACTGAAGCAGCTGGCCAGTCCACATCTGAATGTTTTAGTATTGTTATGCATGTGATGTTGAGAGATATACCGAGTACAGAAAGCAGAATACGGTCTAGAGGGGGTTCAAAGACAAAGAACATCCGATGTCCTCACTCGCACTTGGGGGACCAGTTAGCCCGCTGACATCTGTTTGTGAAGAAGTAACACAACAACGGAGGAGATTTTTCAAAATGACTGGAATGAACGTCCCTCTGGACCACAGGCCTCAACTTCTCCGTTTGCACCTCCGCTATCATATCTGTTCCAGAGAAATCTTCTCGCACCATCTGGTGTGCAATAAACGAGGAGAAAAACGGAGAGGAAAAAGAAAACTGTGGTCTGTGTAGAGATTTCCCGTCTATTTACACCGCCGCTCCAACGCTAAAACACGAGTGAGAAGTCGGAATAATACTAAAACCCTCCGTTTCTATTCCTTGATGCACTCGTTAAATGCCGACTGCCAGATGTTAATCAGCCGCAACAACTGATTTCCCCATTTTTTTCTCTTTGTTATGGCCCATTCTGAGACAAAACCTCTGGCTTGATGACACCGACACAGCAGCTTTTAAATGAGGGCGGATGAAGATAAAGAGGGAAAGTGAGAGATGTCGCAGGATTCTTATTGTTATTGACAGAAGAGCGCCATTAACAGTTGATGAGGCAAACCTAAAAACTTCCAAAACTTCAGACTCCTTCACTTTTTCATTTATGTTCTTTCATATTTAATTTAAACATGTTGCTTTTAACACAATACTCCATTATGACAGGTTGAAAACATGTTTGTTAAAAACAATTTAGTATTTTCAACACATGTACTAAGACTTGTTACTTCCTACATGTACCCAAATTAAACAAAGACAAACAAAGAAACTATTTATTGTGCAAATGAAGTCATACACTTGACACTGCTGACTGAGTTGAGTTGATTGGAGTACATCTGTGGCAAATAAACACATCTGGCTATATACATTTGCAGAGTTAAAGGTGCTTTATACAAGATTGGAAGCATTTCTATTGCATCTAACAGCGCTAACAGCGCATACAACGGCCAAATTGCTGACAGAGCTAACAGTGTTAACCTGAGGGGGAACCGGAGGGTGGGTCGCTACATAAGCGCCATAGCAGCGCATAGCAGCGTATAGCAGCGCATAGCAGCATATAGCAGCGCATAGCAGCATATAGCGGCACATAGCAGCGCATAGCAGCACATAGCAGCGTATAGCGGCACATAGCAGCGTATAGCGGCACATAGCAGCATATAGCAGCGCATAGCAGCGCATAGCAGTATATAGCAGCGCATAGCGGCAGCCGTGAGCACAGTCTTTGGCTTTTGAAGTATGGCAGCTTAGTGGGAACGGAAGGTCAAAATAAAGGCAGAGGACGTGGTCCAGCAGGGACTAGGGAGGCTCGTCTGGATTAAGGGAAAGACACACAGACCCAGATACCACCAGACAACACAACCTAGACTTGAACCCCACTGAAAACGTAAGAAGAACGTCATTCAATTAGAGAATGAAAGCAAATAAAAGGAGGGAAACTAAATAAATCCAGGTGTGTAATGGTGGAACCGACACTTCTGATAAAGACCACTACTAGAGATTGAGACCATAAACTCATGTTTACAATGTTTACTGAGGTAATAAATCAAGAGAGAAGTAGAGTCATTTTCTCATAGACTTCTATACAACCAGAGGAGTCGCCCCCTGGTGGACAGTAGAGAGAATGCAGCTTTAAGACACTTAAACCGGATGTTGCCGCCTGGTTGCAAGTAGTCTTGCATAGCCAGACCTATCTCAACACACTGAAGATGTTGCAAGTGACAACTGAGACGTATCTGTAGAACATTTCAAAACCATCCCTGAATGTGGTTTGGATTTGTTTTCCAGACTAATAATTCTACAGAACAAATGGATCTGAACAAAACCTCAATGAGAGTGTAAACTAGACATTTCGTCACTGTGGCAGAGAGATAAAAGTCACACTATAGATTGGAAAAAAGTACTTACATTTTATATAAATGAAAGCATATGGGAGATAAAGAGAAATCCCTCAACTTCTCTCACCAGATTCATGCTTTAACCCCACTCTCTCTTTAAGGTACAGGTAAGTCCAGCCCGGGGGGGGGGGGGTGCCCTAAGTGACCCCACCACTTCCATCACATCAACCTTTGCTCACACTGAGGTGTGTAAGGGCGGCACGGGACAGAAGAAGGAGCTTAAATCCCAGTGAAGATGTTTTTGGCCTTGATCACCGTGCCCATCGATCCCTGGCTGATTCCCACTCAGATACGTCTTATTTTATTAGTGGCTTCGGCCTTCTGCCGCCCCATTCCCCTGTGATCAATACCAGCATGGGGAAGGCCCATATTTTTCTCACTTTTAGTGCCTTAACGCTGTTTAACCGTGTCACCTGATAAACGACAGGCCCTCCCCAAACACTGATTTCCTATTGATTTCTCCCTCATTCGGCCATCCCTCCCTTCGTCACTCTCCCATTGTTTTTATCTCCAGTTATCTCCCCTCTCCTCCCTCCACACCTTCAACCCCAACCGACTTAAGTAGAGGATGGACCTGCCAGCCACCTTTAAACCATTTCAACCACAGACACCCGTTCTGTTAAGAGTCAGCTCAGGTCAGAAGTAGTGGTGTAACGGATGGTCGTTGATCCGTGTGGATCCCCCCACAGTTTAACCATCATGAAATAAAGTTTTACTGACGATCGTTATCGGCCGATATTCGGTTAAAATACGCAATCAGGACGTCAGCATTTATGCTTTTTATTAGCCGATCCCTGATAATGTTACACTGTGAACAACAAATCAGTTGAACTTGACTGGAGGAGAGCTAGTTAACGTTAGCAGCACTGCTAACGGCTAACGCACGTAGGTTCACTTCAGTTACGTTATGATGCGTTCAGGCTCCGTTCTGTGAAAATGAGTATTCGGAGAATATAAATGAAAACGTTTTCATGATGTGTTCAAATGCAATCTTGTAAAATGTAGTTTTGGTGATAAACTTGAATAAATCCAGTAGTTTGAAGGAGGAGTTTTCACAGTAATGTAAAATAGATATTAGAGATGAATTATGAGCTGTTTACCTTCCTAACACAAGCTCTAAGCACATTATTATACATCAGTAAAACTACTTACAAAAAACACAATACATTACTATAACAAAGTAAAAGGATAATAATCAGAATCCTTGATGGTTTACAGACTTCAGAGCCTACGGCGGAAAACCAGCTACTATAACAAAACAATCTGTATCTGCTAATATGGATCGGCAATGATCGGCAATTGGTATCGGGGGCAAAAAAGCGTTATCGGGGATCTCTAAAAGTTACATTTGCTCCCTTTTTTATTTTGTGCTGATCCAATCTGTGACTCTGCTCCACAATATGATCCAAACCGTGAGTTCTGTGATCCGTTGCACCGCTCGTCTGAAGAGAGGAGGTCTGGATCACCTCTCTTAATGAGATCTACATCAATTCAAATGTAGGTTTGTGTTTCTTATTTTCCATCATTACCCACCAAACGGCCCGCGCACAAAGGATGGAGACCTATCTGTGTGCACGCAAGCGTCGGCAGAGCAGGATACAGTGAGCACCGTGCAACAGATGCTACGACAACCTGGAGACAGACAGCTCCATCCATCATCCGCTGAAGTCCCGATGATCAAAGCCGGGTTTGGACTACGGAGGAGGAGGAGGACGCCCCGGGAGTTGCGGCAGGGCAACGTACAATCCAGTTAAAAGGGGCTTCTATTGGGCTGTAACTGCATAAACACATTTGATGCGTGTGTAGAAGATGGCAAAAAAAAAATGAGATAAACAGCAGTGATGAAGAAAACATGATTCGGACTGAACCGCAAAATGGGGAAAAAATATGTTGTGGATTTGAGATATCGGAAAAAACAAATTGCAAAAAAGAAAAAGAATGGAACTGGTATCTGGCTGCACTACTCTCCATCACTCTGTACATTATTTATGCAAAATGAAACCTGCTCCTATTCCTGCTTAGTCTGGCTCATCCACTTAGTTACCTCTTAATTGATCTCTCATCTAAGGCACTTCTGTAAATCCAGTCTGTTCCTCTCAGCCTCACCGCCATTAAACGTGGCTCCCTTATCACCAGATACTCTAAAGGATGTCTGCTCAGGTTCAGGTCAAGATTAGTGACATATAATACAATCATCTTATCGCTGTAAAACTCCTGTGTTTACGTCTCATTGTAAATCCGTGTTGTCTCGCACTTGAATATCTTTTTAACCTCCCATAAGAGATCAAACTATTTTCAGAAGACAAACGGTCCACGCGTGAAGTCTGAATAAGTAAACTGACATCGTAACAGCATCTGTTAAGGAATCCGATAACGTGACCTGGCATCCTTCTCATCCGGCCTCTCGCCCTTTAACAACGGGTTAAGTGATGAATTGACATTTACAGCACAGCCTGCCAAGTAACACCGGGTACAGAGCACACGGAGAAACCGAGCGTGAAGTAATAACGAGCGAGTGGGCAAGAGCAGAGATTTTCTATTAACGCAAAGGGGGTTTGTGGGCTTTTTTTCTTGAAGAACCCCCCCCCCCCCCCCCATCACCCTTCCTCTGCAGCGTTATCAGAAGCTCCAGCACCAGCTAGTGGTGCTGGAGCTCCACTGCTGGAGACGCCCCACACCACCAAACACATTAATCATGACCAGGGGAGTGTAAAATTCAATCGGCTCCTTCCATCCATTTCATGTGAAGCAGACTGAAGGCCGGCCTTGTAGTGCCTGAGAAAAGGAAGGGAAAAGGGTGGGGGGGGTTTGAAAAAGAAAGAGGAGCTCCCTACACTTCATCAGAACCCCTACTTCATAACAAATGGAGTGTCTCTCTGGCGGAGGAGTGCCATCAGAAACACGCGTTCTCTCTATCCATTTAATCCCGGGCGGTGGAGGAAGGGTCAGGGTGCGTGCTCGGCTCTCCGCTCGCCGCTTCTCCAGTCACACAGTAAACTACCTTTTAGGAATTGTTTCTCAATAAGAAATGATCAGTCCATTTATCTGCACCAGGCGGGCCTGTCTCCTCACCCAGACCTCCAATATTTTTCGTTTGACCCGATCAGGGCAATAAACTAGACCGAGACACTTTCAATTTGTCACCCGAAGGAGGGCCTTCCGCGAGTCCCGTGCTACTGATTGCATCCACCCTCCCTTCAAATGTAAAAATTCCTCCCATGCTTGAAAGCCTCTTCTCTCTTTCTTTTCATGCATACATCGAGAAAAAGAGCCTCTTCGTTCTTGCTGTGAAAAAAAATGTTCTGAGATAATCACATTCCACACAACGTGTGCAGAACATGTTATTTTGTGTTAATTAATAAAGGCAGGCAAAATAAAGAGAATATGTTAAATAATGTTAAATAATTAATTACTCATGATTTTGAATGCAAACGTGTTTTCTCTCTTCGTTGCTAAAGCAACACACAGAGGAAAGGACACTGAGTAACTACAAATAGTTTTCACTTATTAATAAAGCATTCTATGTAGTTTAAATATTATTAAATACAACAGCATCTCTGCATGTGAATTTAAAACAAATATGGCTATCACAATCACTTAGCCAGGAAAGATATGCTTAAATGTCATTAAGTCTAAGCAATGACTCCTAATGATATTAGAGCGAGTTGTACCCGCATGCCGTTCTGCGGTGTAGTGGATAATATTGTAGCGAGAGACGGAGAGCGAGTTGTACCCAGCATGCCGTTCTGCGGTGTAACAGCTAGTAGCGCTCCCCTCTCAATACACACACTACACGGTGTGTACATAACACTACTAATAGACACTTCCTGAGGTCCTCAGCTTCACACCTATAGTATGAAGTAGATCAGAGGAACGGTTGTCGAGGAAATCAAAGGACAGACATGCAGACAGACACTTCTCCATATCAGTCCTGAGCATTAACCTCAGGTCTCATGTACATAATCATATCAGGATGACACTAACATCCAACTGGGTGATACGGATAAAACCGTTTATCATGGTATCATATCTTCAAGAAACTTAAATGAGGAACAGTTCATGTATAAAATAGCAAGACTGGACCGTCTGTTTTTGACTAATCCAGATAATTAAACACACACACACACACACACACACACACACACACACACACACACACACACACACACACACACACACACACACACACACACACACACACACACACACACACACACACACCTCATCACATTGAGGCAAAAAATCATGTAAAAATCCTAAAGTGTTAGTTTGCTAGTTTATATATATGTTCTAATGCAGGGCACAAATTTAGCACCATTTACTTCGCAAACGGTAGTAAATGCAAGTGGCTAGTAGATTTGCATCTACAATTCCACACTAACATTATGTGGGATAAAGGAAATATAAGTGTAAGATACACTGTGAACCCCAACAACAAACGAGACCATCAGAGAAGTGAGGGGAAAGAAAATCACTTATCACTGGTTGTTCATTGAGGGGAGAAATATTAACCGCACTGTTTTCTTTCAAAACAGGCACAAACTTTGAACAGGGGGTAATTACAAGTCACACATGACTCACTTTTCCCATCAAACCCTTGAAAACAGTTAAACATTCTATGAATTGGATGGAACATGTCAATGATTTTTTGACAGCACTGAAAGATGGCGAGGAACACTCAACCACATACGTACAACCTGTTCAAACGGCTGCCACGCCAGAGTCACATGCACGCGATTAATCACTGATACCTCCGGCTGTCAGCTCGCATCTATGCGGTTACACAACACTAATGGGCAACAGAGTGGAACTGGAGAAAAACACACGGGCAATTTGCCTCTCTTACCTCCGGAGAAGACAGCAGGTGGGGAGAAGCCTCCTTCCCGTCAGATGACACAGAGAGATGAACGTGGTTTCATTCACTGTATTCCAGAGGAAACCTAAAGATACAGGACATATAACACGTGAGATAAAAGGCAAATCCCATATTGAGACACAGCTATGGGACAGATTCCACACTTCGTTTAATAAAAAGAGATTCAAATCGTTCTTGTAACTCAGTTTGGATTAATGGCGTCACTGAATACCAGATGTGTTTGGTTGCTTTGTGGTCAATTGTTTGTATTAAATGTTCATATTTGTCAACGATGCTGTGAAATTGCTCTCCACATCTCAATGATGAAAAAGGTGATATCAAGAATGATTAATCATATTTCTTAAAGCACAAATGTCTCTGCACACAGGTATGTCACAGAGAAACGAGGCTCTGCTTCACAAATTATGCAAAATACTATAAATTCAAAGAGTAAATCTTTTTAAGAAGGAACATTCAGATATTTCCTAGCTGTCCTCTCCTGTTTATTCAGTTGTGTGGCTCTACACGACGTGCTTCTCTGAACCACAACATGTGTTCAGCAGCCTTATTCTGGGTCTTAGCTTTACTTTCTTTTTTAGCCGACACACACGCAAACAATTATACTCGTCAGTTCCGGCAGAATAAAATCGATGAGACACAACTCTTATTGACCTGGGCAACGGATCACCAAGAACAATATATGCCGTTTAAAAATAAGGAAAAGTGGAGCAACATCACCCGACAACAACTGGTTGACAATAACCCAAATCTGAAGCAACTGTGAAGTCCTGGGAGAAAAGATTTCTATTGAAAAATCCATATTTCCCACATAAAATGTAGGTAAGTGGGATATTCAGTCATGATTTTGCATCGTTTTTAATTGACACAGCTCACGCTTAATTACTGCGTTTAATTGGGTCGTAACTAACAACCATTACTGACTAATTGACTCTCGAGGCAAACCGTTGCTTCTGATTTGTCCACTACAGGTTGCCGTAGGTAAGAGACGCTGTGTCGTAGTCATGCTGAGGATGACAGAGATCTGAAGGAACCACACATTCTTTAGAGACACTTCTGGATGTAACTGCAGCCTTTGCATGGAGCTGATAGTCACAGTAATGGGACCCAGGGCCGGTTAAGAAACCATAATCTCATTTCCACTGAGTGGTTACTCCTTTGTCCTCCTCCATGTCTAAGATAAAGGGCCCAGAGACTACAGACTACATACCAGGCCATGCTCACCTCATGTCACCTGCAGACAAACAAGCATGTGATGATGAGCACCACTTTTCTTTTCCTCCACTGTGTGATTGGCTCTTCCTTCCCAGGAGAACACTGCATCTTCTGTCCACCGACAACACAACGTGAGAGAATCAGCCGTGCTCTTCAACATCACAAACATATAATCCAGATCTCTACTTATAGACTGTGGGAATGCATTCACTTCTCGAAGGAAAACAGCTGCAGGATGCACGCTGAGAAGCTCCAAACGTGATTCATTAGCGGCCATGCTATTCGTCAGCGTTTGTGCCAGAAAACAAAATGCAACTCTGTAATCTTGTTCTTTTTCTGAAAGCTTCAAGCCAACTCTGTGGTCGAAGTCATCACCACACCTTCTTTTTAAGGTCTGTTTGTGTTAAATGTGCAGGTCAGTGGGGTAAGAAGACACCAACGACCAGGGGGGGGGGGGGGGGGGGGGGGGAGAGAGCAGAGACACACATCTCCAGACATGCCCACTTATCTCAAATGGTAAATGGCTGCATATATACAGCGCATTCATCCAAAAGTGGTTTATAGTTTGCCTCTCACTTAACCATTCTCTCTCTCTCTCACACACACACACACACACACACACACACACACACACACACACACACACACACACACACACACACACACACACACACACACACACACACACACACACACACACACACACACACACACACACGGTGTGATGTGGAGATAAACATATAGCCAACAACATATTGATTATATTGTATTGCTCCTGATGTCTTTCATAACGGTAAAAATGTTTACTGTCTTCTCTGAATTTTTTCAGTTTGCGTATTCTAGTTCCTGAGAGTTGCTTAACTTGTTCATTCACTCCACGTTATCTTAATAAGCTTACTAAAGCATTCTGGTGTCTGACTCGAAGCATTTACCAACAAGTGAAGTTCAGAGGATGGAGAAGCAGTCGATGTTAAAATATAAAGTATGCGACACGAGTGAGTCTGCAGAAATGGTGGGCCCAAAACAATCAGCTGGCACCAACAACAACAAAGTAAACCAAAGCTGATGCATGATATACAACATTTTAGCTTTAACTGATCATCTGCCTTATGAAATAAAGCGTTTATATCTTTAAACAGACCGAAATAAACGTGGTTGACAAAGTGGAATCAAAGTGCACAGGTTGAAGTGAGTCAACTCTGGATCTACAGCTCGATGGAGTCGAGAGAGCAAACCTCCACTATGATGGTTATGAGGAGAATAAAGCTCTTCATTGACCCGTCACTCATTACACCTCCTTTAACTCTAGGTATCTTTACAAACTGGATATTTTTATGTCTGCACAGAAGCTTTTCTTATTGTTTTAAGCCATCAATCAAATTGAGTCAGCACTCTGTATTTTACTAACCATTAAAGCTGACCCAGGACTACACAGACTACACATAAGACTGGTCCAAGCTGATCAAAGCTACAGAAACATGACTTTATATTTGAGTTTGTTCTGGAGAGTTAATTGTTTTCTCTCATATCTAATTCAATATTGGGCATCAGGTATCATTATCACATAAAACACAAATACTGGCTATCGTTGTCTTGTTTTATCTAATTAAACATTAACTTAATTAACGAGGTAAACAGCAGCAGCATGGCCGCACTTCAGGACTAACTGTCAGTTAAATAGATGCTGAGGAAACAAACCTTTTTACCGTTTTACGATTCATTTTGGGGAATCACACACTTTACACGTCCGGTAGCACTTAGTAGTCACAGTCACACAACGTCACGACGCGTTCGCGTGTTTTCTTCTTCTTCTTTTTTTTACGTCGCACGTGTTTCGCTTCACGACGTACTCACGTGTTTGTTTGTTTCTTCCTCGCTGCTCTGCGGCTTCAGCAGCAGCCCTCTGGTGGTCTGTGGACACATGAAACAGAACATAAGCATCACGTCATTTTAAATATTACAGGTGTTAAAAGACGTAGGGCCCCTCTTTAAGACTTGAATGCGTTTTTAATTGTGCTTTAGTGGTGCAAATGTTATTAGAATTCTTTGTTAGAATACTACCGGGTCCCTGGTATTTTTATTGTGTGGTAATTTGATTGAGCACATAAGTGACATAACTGGAGTCTTAAATCTGTGTTCTGACCTCAACACTCGGCCTAAGATCAGCTAATAAAGCAGATCATAAATCATGTTTGTGTGATTGCTGACACATTTGTTTTGGGATTTGGTTCATTGTGTAACAACTCGACACACGAGTCAAATAAGACACAACACCTGGAGACAAACATCTGACTTCTATTTCAACATGAAACTCTGCCATCAAAACCTAAGCAATCCTTTCTCAAAATGGCCTTTTTAGCAACAAGATTATACACACAAAGCAGCAACACCACACTGACGTACTTCATACCAAACACTGCTGTCAGTAGTACTTTGTATGACTTTATTATTTTTATCCTACAGGCTTCTTTGAAAGATCTGCTCACATTCTAATCTCACTAAAAAATAATAGAAACGCTTCAGAAAATAATATATTTACAGCAGACTTTTTCAAAAACACAAAGTACAGTAGATGTACAGAACAGTAATCAATACAATGTGTTACTGTAAACCCAGTGACCTAAACATAATTAAAGTAAAGTTATGGTAAACATGAAAGAATAGTATTATAAGGGATCCATCTGTTAGGGTCTGACCACATCATCTCATCTACATCACAAACAATGTCCTCCCTGGTCCCCTTCTTTGTTCTTCTCTTCCTCTTCCTCTTCCTCTTCCTCCTCCTCGTCCTCTTCCTCTCACTGCCTTCACGTTCTTTAAAAACAGGTGAGCTTAC